>NC_048287.1:7341619-7641619 GCF_009762535.1 Notolabrus celidotus | reverse complement strand
CCAAAAGCTCTTAAAGTTGCTCCGGCAGTGTTTAAAGTACTCAGCTGTGAACTTGTGTGGGATGCACCACTTTAGCCGCTCTCAGACTGGCTGTCATCAAAAGGATTGCAACTGTTGAAATTACAGTGCGTATAAGTTTCATTTTCTCCACTTCCTCCGCAGCCACAGGCCTACTCCTACTCAGAAAACAGTTTGTATTTGAAGTTCTTTTATGACCGCAGAGCTTTCATATCTGTTTATGTACATGTGACAGTAGGATGGTGTTAGCCGGTTTCCTCTGCAGGCTGTTTATGAGGCTGAAGTGTTTGTAATTATTGATGTTTGTCGCTGCTAATGCTCACTCTGATGTTCAGAGGAAGATTACCTTTACAAGCTGCGCCATCAATCAGAAGCTTCATCACTTGACCTGTGAAAGACTAATTAAGTTAGCCTAATTAGCTTAATGAAGTGTCACACTGGGCTGACTTTACTATATCGAGGAAATTGAAAGAAAAATAGGCATCATTACTCATCAGATGCTCTGAGCGAGGCAGAGGGAATGTATTTTTACCAACTATCTCAGTGAAAAAATCTCACCTTTAGCCTCTTTTTATTCTCTCAATGAGGCGTTTTTCATTAGTACTGTGATTGGTTTAATCAGTATCATCGGAGCGTTTGTGGAGTGGAGATAAATCCCTGAGTGCGATTTAAATTTGTGGCTCTCTACTTTCTCTGATCTGTATTCAAGTTTAATCTTTAAGCCGTGAGGACTGTGCGATCGATAAGTCGGGGCTTTTTACTCGAGCATATGAGGTGCTTAGAGCACGATAACCTCATCAATGAGGGCTGTCTCCTCAACGTGGCCAAAGTTTAACCACAGTTTAATGTGATTTACAGGCAGCCAGTGGCAGCTAAACAGGGGCAGCTAGCTAAAGTAGCCTGCAGGGAGCACAGGACATGGTCAAGGGTGGCAAGGCGGGACGCTGAAGACGAAGAGGAAATCAATGGCTGGGAGTCACCTCAATCACTTTAACTAGGCGCTACAGAAGCCAGCACCCCTCTCAGGGGCCAATTTGTGGAGTAAACAGGAGTGTGTGATTGCAGTGCAGGTCCCCAGCGGCCCCAGTAGTCCATTTTTCTAGACCTGGCTCATTCTAATAACCCTCTTAGCGCAGGGCGTACATGAGACCACCCTCGGTCCCCCTCAGTATTTTATGGTCGTAAACAGTGGGGCCGACACGAGCAGCAGCTCCAGCAGCCTTCGTTAAGATAACATCCTCCCTCCTGACTCCTGCTGCGTGGGCAGAAAGCATGCTGGATGCTAATGACTCTCTGCATGGAGACACTTCTGTTTCCTACAATAAATTTACGTTATGAACTTTAGTTTAACATTTCTTTTTGTGAAACAGCCACAGCTTTAAAAAAGGGAAACTATAGACATATTTCTGTCTCTTAACTTGTGGAGGACTCGTCTGTTTTCTCAGATATCTGCCTACAAATGTGGAATCCAGTGGCATGACTTAAGGTATTTGAAAATTGTCACATATTGGCTGAACTGGTTTGGCTTACTTTCAACTAAAACAAAGAGTAATTTTTTTCACAGCCCATCCCCTGTCAAAAGTCTCTGAAAGTGGATTTATGAACATCAACATATCATCGGCATCTAGAGATAATCACCATTAATTATGACTAACAAAACTGAAAGGTTGTTTTCCTCCTTCAAACAAGAAACGACATGTAAACAATCACTGTGTGCTCAGGCTCCAAACATTTCCACTTGCTGCTTTTCTAGTTTTGACTTGAGTTTCATGTAATTAATCCCAGCCTTGTCCTATTATCAAGATGTAACCACACCAAGTTTAAACAGAACCTAGATCAAACATAAAGATCTCTTTATGTTGTATAAAAAATATTCAACGCTTTTCTTTCATTTTCGTTTTATGAAATCTTTTTTGCGTCTTCTCTCTGACCTGCTGTGCGTCTGCAGCCTTGTTCAGAAATAAAGCAGAAAAACAATCGAGCAGTTTTACAGCATAAAAGCACTCTGGCCTCGTTATGATCCTCGGCTTTATTCCAAACACTTGAAACAGAAATCAGGGGCAGGGAAGAGGCTGTATATCCTCTTCCAGAGAACGTCTGCAGTCATCTGACCGGGCGATAAAACGAAAAAGCTGCTGGTGAATGTTACCTCTGATTAAATTAAGTGTTGCCTGGTAACTTCACCTCGGTACAAGTCATGCCTCACTAAAATGGAAATACGTTTCTTGGAAGAGAAAGAAGGATGTTAAAGAATGCCCTTTGTAATAAATGAAATGGGAATTGCAAATATGCGCAGTCATGAAATTTAATTGTGCTCTGAGGTTTGTGGATGCTGAGGAGGAGGAGGAGGAGGAGGAGGCTGTACGGGGGCAGAGGTGGTTAAATGTAGCGCTCAACGCAGCGACTGAACAGGCTAATGAAGCCGCTGTTTATGACCCGATGCAATTGTGTCATCTCTTGAATGGCGACAAGACGCCAGGACACACACAGAGGCACTTAAACACACACACACACACACACACACACACACACACACACACACACACACACACACACACACACACATACACACAGCTGAGTGAGCTTCTGTTTACTAAATGCGGAATAGTCTGCAGTAAATTTTATTAACGTTTTAACATTTTAATAAGAAATGGGGGAGAATGAGCTCAACTGCTGATCCTGTCAAGAGCTGAGGATCACAGGATAACATCACAACAGTACACAGCGAGCATGTTTACATACCTATTAAAAAGGCTAGTTTAAAAAAAGAGAAGTGAAAAGGTTCTGGATTTCTTTAGTAAGGCATGGAAAGCTGGGAATTTAAACGTGTCTATAATGCAACTTTTTGATTCAAGAAAAGACTGATGTTTAATTTTTTTAATTCAGTGGGCTTTGCCAAATCTCTCAGCTTAAACAGCTTGGGTTGAAACCATTGACTGTATATACAGTTGTGCTCATAAGTTTACATACCCTGGCAGAATTTGTGATATTTTTGGCCGTTTTTCAGAGAATATGAATGATAAGAGAAAAACTTCTTTTTCACTCATGGTTAGTGGTTGGGTGAAGCAAAATTTTTTATCACACAAATGTGTTTACTCTCTTTATATCATAAAGACAACAGAAGCTACCCAAGAAATCATAAATTCTGCCATGGTATGTAAACTTATGAGCACAACTGTAAATATGGACGGCGTGCCCCCATGTTCTCCAACTGTGAGATGTAAAGCCAAAATACCATCACAATGGGTGCTGCCATATTAAGCTGGTGGAGAGGCAGGACTGACATCATACTCCTTAATGTCACATTTAACGCCAAAGAACAGATTCTTGCGTGGGTTGGAAGCAGACACTTTCTTGTATGAAAAAATGAACACTGTGACATAGATCATCCTGATAGGAACTAACTGTAACGACATAAACCATGTTACAAACATTTGACGTGTATTTAGATTCGTTTGACCCATACTC
Source organism: Notolabrus celidotus (assembly GCF_009762535.1). Lineage (NCBI taxonomy): Eukaryota > Metazoa > Chordata > Actinopteri > Labriformes > Labridae > Notolabrus > Notolabrus celidotus. The sequence goes on along the minus strand of NC_048287.1, from coordinate 7,638,133 downwards.
CATCTATTAGAATGGAGGAGGCGGGCTCTATGACCTAAACTGCAGCCAGTCACCAGGGGAAGCTCTAAATGTTTTGGCTTCACTCAAGAAAGCTGTTGTCCTGTCCATTATTTTAAAACAATATATGGTTCAACTTTCCAATAAAACATGCACTTTTGTTGATTTGGCCCTCATGCAACCACTTAAATAAGTCTGCTGTACAACATGAGCGTCATCTACGACATACTGAGGTTTTGATGCCAATGGATAGACTTCTTTATACTTATTCAACAATGGTTTAAGCCTGCACACACTTTCGTCACAGATGATCAGGGGGGTACAATAGTTTGTCAAGCTACGAGAGGGAATTAGTCACCAAGGGCCAAGATAGCTACCTAATCAAATGGATTTTGACAGATCTGTGTGATATCAAGATATTAGCTAATGACCAAATACTCATTAGTCAGAATTTTTTTGGTGGACAAACCCAGTGTGTACATAAGAGAGGAATTAACAGGATAAAAGACACTTGATGCTGGTGACTACATTGTCCATGTTCCTGTTCAGAGCATCAAATCTCAACTCATAGACTCTGAGTTTGTGTCTTCAAATCAGAAATCCTCACAAGACACACAAGACCTGTAAGTATGAGACCTGGGTCACCATAAATGAGCCAGAAAACTATGTCTTAACCGCGAACCGTGCTGCACATCAGGGTGATCATCACTTGTGTTTGTTAGCTGGCTAGCAGAGTTATTTGTTCGCTGATGTAGTTGTAATGGGAACATGGAGTCGGCTTGTGTTTACTGTAATTGCAACTTTCACTTATTACTTACCTCTCCATATTAAGTCCTGATTGTCATGCCCCTTTAACTTAGTCAGGATAACCAGGACTGACTCTTTCATCAACTACACACACAGAAGTGGTTAAGTTCAGTTGATATTTCTTTGTAATGATAACCTGAGGTTGGATACATGCACACATTTTCCAACATGTTTTATAGCTTGCAGACACTCGTTGCTCTAAACTGGATTCTGTTTGAATCCTGCAGAGTTTTTGTCCATGGTTTGAATATCGATTCAGACATCCAACTGCAACAACACGACCTTTAGACGCTGCTAACAGTTTTAACTCAATGTGGAAATCTTGCTAACTCAACCGGTTGAAGACAGCAAAACATTACCCATGTGTCCGGAAGCGTAGATCACAAACTGTGGTGGAAAAAACATAAAGTACCCGATCAGCTGACCTTTAGTTATCACAATTATTTTAGCCACAGACAAAATTATCTTAAAACATTTCTGTTTACTCTTGATTAGCATAGATTTGTTTAGCAAATGTATGAATAATACTCTGATACTTCATTATGTGTAAATATTGAAAAAAAATTCCATTGAACGAGATTTTGGTTCAAATTGTGACACATTGCAGTTTTAATGCAGGTATGATTTCTTTGTAATAAACTTGGTTTAACCTCGCCGTGATCATGGATTTCATTTCCATAAAGCCTGATGCTTCTTCCTTCCCCTGATGTTTGCAGCCTTGCACAGAAACGTGCAGGATTGCGTTATTATGAGTGCAGCTGAGCATTTATCTCACAGTGAGGGGGGTGAATCCATCAAAGGCGAGAGGACACTATAGAGCCGAGCCTCTTCTGCATGCACACGCCGCGCAGTGTAACACACACTCATAAATAAACACAGAGAAAGCAGAAAACAGGATAAGAGAATCAGTCACACTAATTAACTGCTAATTCTTTTGAGGACTGTAGAGGCTCGATAAAGGAAGGGGAAGCTTATTAAAGTGCACGCTGTGTTGTACAATATGATTCCTTTACAGTGAGGTTTAATCCCAGTTTATGAGGTTGACTTTACAGAGTGTGTGTGTGTGTGTGTGTGTGTGTGTGTGTGTGTGTGTGTGTGTGTGTGTGTGTGTGTGTGTGTGTGTGTGTGTGTGTGTGTGTGTGTGCGTGCGTGCGTGCGTGCGTGCGTGCGTGCGTGCGTGCGTGCGTGCGTGCGTGCGTGCGTGCGTGCGTGCGTGTGTGTGTGGGGATCTCTTCCTGTGCTGGTCTTTGTTGCCACCTAACGCTCAGTCTGATCCCTCCTCCTCGTGTCTGCTTCACGTGACAGCACCGCTCTGCTCCTGCCCTTTAAAGCACCGACCCCAGCCAGAATGAAAAATGTGGCATTTCATTATCATACATGTATATGTTAGAGCCAGAGGGCCCGACAGCCTATGGAAAGCAGGCGGTGAAATCAAACCCGCCCTCCTCCTCCTCCTCTTCCTCCTCCTCCTCCACTTCTTCTTCTCCGTCTCCCTGGAGGAAAGTGATGGAGATATCCCACAATGCCAGAGCCCATCAGCTCCTCCAGGCTCCTCAGGGGGGGTAGGGGGTCTTTAAACGTCTCAAGCAGGGGCCACTGATGCAAAACACAGCTCCATACCTCCACTCCTGTGGTCCACAGTGAGCGAGCAGTGGGTCTTGTTCTCTGGATCAGCAGCTTTGAAACGTGCTGAAATTATTAATGACACTCACAAATCTTCAAATCACAGATAATATTAGGGTGAGATAATAATCATTATATACTGTCATTATAAAACAGCATCTTTGTTATGTTATCCACAGGTTGATTATAGATCCACTACAGTATTCCTAAGTTTTCAGATCTGAATCAAACATAGATTTAGCATTTTTTCACAGGAAAATCTGTCTTATATTTTATCCCGTGCAGTTTCTATGTAACAAGAAACATTAACTTCTGAGTTCTAGACCTCTGAAGGTGTGCTGTCATATCTGGCACCAAGATGTTTGCAGTAGATCCTTTAAGTCTTGTAGTTGTGAGGTGGAGCCTCCACGGATCAGATTTGGTGGTCCAGCTCATCCCATAGATGCTGGATCTAAGATCGGAATTTTCAGACCAAGTCGACATCTGGAACTCTTCGTCATGCTCTTCCAGGTCATCTTCTTCCATCGCTCCTGATGCTCAAGTGTTCATTGTATGAGGACAGAGATCTGCAGCTACACACCTCCATACGCAGTGTGCTCTGACTCCTTTCTATCTGAACCTTTTGCTGCGTCCTGACCCCTGCAGACCAGGTACACCCCACAAGACCTGCTTTTTTGAGATGCTCTGACTCGGTCGTCTAACCATCACAGTTTGGTTCTTGTCAAAGTCGCTCACATCCTCACACTCGCCTGTTTTCCTTGCTTCAACACGCCAACGTCAAAACTTTGAGGACAAAATATTCACCTGCTGCTGAATATACCCCACCCACTGACAGGTGACACTGTGAAGAGGTAATCAATGATACTGTCTCGACCTGTCAGTGGTTATATTGTAACAGCTGATCAGTGAATCTAACATATTAAATCCACAACAGATGTTAAGATTGACCTCTAAAGCAAACTCCTGGCAAAAATGAGGTGTCCCTGAAAGTGCGGGTATTGCAACACCAGGGCTGGGCGATAAATCGATAATGCTAATCATTGTGATATAATTTTTCTCAATATAAATATAACAAATGTTTATTTATATAAATAAACCTGTAATTACACCCCCCAACCACTGGAAAGGGAGGGGGCACTGATGTGCCTTAAACGCTAGTTGCCATCCAAAATTAGACAGAAGAAGAAGACAGCATTGAACAGCTAATCAAGTCGCAGGGTGAGAGGTAGGCGGGGCTTGATGTTCAGAGCAGAATGTAAACACAGCTGAAACGAGCGACAGCGACAATGAAGAAAACTCAAAACCTAGCAGCTCAAAGCAGTCGTCAGTCTGACACTGAGTCGACTCTGCGTTAACTATTAACTTAATACACTTCATTAATAAACTTCAGGATGTGGGTAAAGGAAGAGCACAGAGACAACTTCTGCTGTTCATTTCCAACACGTTTAATGTCCACCATGACTGTAGGAAAACTGAACACTTAATAACCATGATGCATTCACTGCACTGTGGGAAAAAACATCACTCGGCCCCTAACCCTTAGTAGCCTTAAAGAGGAAAGCACAACTCAAAACAATACTCTATAAACTGATACACAGGACACAATTTGATATTTCTTTGTTGTAAATTTAAATCAAATTATGGAAATTACCTCAACCTGAGAAAAATAAGAATCTACAAACTAAAACTTCACAAAAATCTCATCTTACATTGAAGACCTGCTTCCTGTTAGCACCGTCAGAAATGATGGATTCAAGAAGTTTATCAGAAAACTAAATCCAGATACAAACTAAAAAACTGTCTTCAACTTTCACTCAGGACCAAAAATCTACCTTTACATTTAGATTGAATAATGATTTAATATTAATCATGATAATTTTATCGTAATAACATCTTTTTCAATATTACCCAACACCCATAACACTCCTGAGTGCAATATGCCTGACTGAAAGGGGGTGAATACAGTTCACACATTATTCCCTAAATCATCTATCTCTTCTCTTGTGTGTAGCTTTCTTCCATTTGTGTAGAAGAAATGTCGAAAGACACAGAACTCTCCCTTTTTAGAATTTGCAACATCAGATTTTGTGCCTAGAAATGTTGAGGTAACAGTGGTCGAGAAATCTTTAAATAAAAAAATCTTCAATTAAAAAAAACGTCTTTTAATTGCTTCAGAAAAACGAGCAGACTTGAGGAGTACGTGCTCTCTGACAGGAGGTACATTCCTCCAGAGAGCCATCAGAGGTGAAATGTGCCTCTCTAAAACGTTTAACTGCTTGCCGTCTCCATCTCTTAGACACTTGAAGATGCACGTTGCACAGCCACTTTCTGCAGACTCACTCTATAAGCCTCGCTCTCAGGGATGATACATGAGGAGTGGGCCTTAACAGTTTCAGTATCACTTCAGGCTCAAACTAAAAGAAACATGAAAACAGATGAAGATTAGGCTGCGTCTCTCCTCACTGCTGCCCTCCTATCAAGACTGGAGGAGAGGAGGAGGAGGAGGAGGAGGAGGAGGCTCTGCGGGCTGACAGACAGCAGGATAATACCAGCTACACCCTCCTGCTCCCTTCAGGCGGAGGCAGGAGTGATGGGAGGCTGAGGGGCTGGAGTGGGGAGGATAAAGAGCAGAGAAATCTTGTGAAGGCCCCGAGAGGCCAGGAGGACTGGTGTCACCCCTCTCCTCAGGGACACGCACTAAATCAGAGGAGGAGGAGGCACATCTCCGGCTTTATGAGATAGTTAGCATGCGCTGGCCCCTCCCCACCTCTTGTTTCCCATTTAAGAGCTGACCGGCCCTCCGATAACGGATGGCGCCACAGGTAATTGGAAAATTGGCAGGCTTGTCAGGGAGATTTGGTGGATGGCACGAATGTATACGATGGCGGGGTTCATGAGGTGTCACCCCTCAGCTAGATTTATATCAGCCTCATGGACCGGCGCCGCAAAGTATCCAGAGTTCAGGAAAAAGTAGCACATTTTTCTCCAGGCGAGACCGCATATCAAGACGGCCCTGCAGGCACCGACAAGGTTCCTGTTGGTAAAGAGATGATATACGAGGCGTCCTTTGCATTAACCCTAACCTTAATTTACTGTTTCTGCACAAGCCTTAACAACGTCTGCAAATAGCTGCGCACATCCTCAGCCCTGATTTATTCACAGCAAACACACGAGTCCATCTTCATCCTGGGTTCTCTGACAGTTTAAATTTCAATCTCTTTAAGCAGACTGTTATTTGATAAAACATGCACACTTCTGCAGTCATTTCACAAAGGCTAAATAATGAGATCTGTCTGGTAAATAAACAATCACATTTTGTTTTCTGTAAACAAAATGTGCAAAGAGAGTCGTTATGTCTGATCATAGCAGCCCGTGTATCTTTGATTCGCTGAAATCAGTCGGCAAACGTCTCAGTCCTCCTCGTCTTCAGACATCAGAGCAGACACCGAGCTTTCATCAAGTCTCCATGGCAACCAGGACACACTCTCCACTTATTCTAATTGCAGAAAAGCACCATCGTGTTCTTCAAAGTATTTCACACCAAACTCAAGTTAAGTGGGATGAAGCTAACTGGACAGGTTGTGTGGTTTTTGTGTTTCCTGCGTGACAAATGAAGCGAGCGTCAAGTGACCTTAATGGATACAGGGCGCGATGAGTGTGGGCGTCAGGAACAGGAAACACTTGCTCTTTGATGCTTTTGTAAACTGTTTATTCCCGCTGCAGCTCAGAGACTCACATCACAGATGGGAAATGAACCAGAACACAAAGACGCACAGTCCTGAGTGAACATTATCTGTGTGAGCTTTGTGCATGTGAAAGTTTCACTCTTCACCTCCACATTTGGTCGTATCATGGAGTCATACGAGTGATGAAAGGATTACTATTGTACTCAAACTCAGCGGCAACCTCCGGTCTAAAAATATGAGTTCAATGCAGAAGTGCTAAAAACTGCAGTTCATCGATGATCCGCTTGAGGCTGGCTCCGGAAGTACCGGAAACCACATACACACCAATTCAAAAAAGCCGATCTTTACAGCAGAAATAAACATGTTTACAGCCTGGTGCAAAAGACAAATGTAGTCTGAATAGCTCATTTCTCGATCAGCACACACTGTACGGGGGTGAATTTTTTCATAACACGGTAATTTCAGAGATATTGGGATTCCAAGTCTTCCAATGAGAGCCACAGCTGACTTGATTGATAGGCGGGAACACTGATGCTGTTGGCGAGGTGGCTCAAAGCGCGCCTCTTTATGTCAAACTCTCGACAGCAGCAATGATGATCAGCCTCAAAACAGTGCTTCAGAAACAGATGGGTGACATCATGGATACTAAGTCCATTATTTATAAAGTCTATGAGGCATACCAGTGAGAACTACAGGGGAAGATGGCGGCACAAGCTGATATTCAGTCAGGCCATGAAGTCAAGCTCAGCCCACAGAACATCAGCTGATTACATCTACACATCCAATCGGCAAACAGTAAAATGTGCGTTCAAACTGCTTCAGTCTGCCTTCTCTTGCGGCTCCCCCTGCAAACCGCTTTACATCCCTCCTCTACCCCAGCTCCTCCTTCTTTCTTACGTGTGTCTGATTCTACCAGTGTCATATGTTTTGCCACTGATGCTCGCTCTGTTCTGTACCTGGGGGTCTTTGCTGATGCTCTCTCTTCCTTGGCTTTTCATGTATGCACATGAAAGAGAGGGGAAGTGTGCTCTTCCTGCCTCAGGCTTTGGCATTCCACGTAGGCACACAGAAGAGCAGGGAGCTCCCAGAACAGAGCCCTATCACCAAATAATGAACTCTTTTGACGAGTGTGGTCCTGGATGAGCTGCTTCTTACGCGAGGGAAGCCAACATTGAGCGGAATGAGCGTTTATCACAGGAGCTGTGGAAACTTTTGATCATTTTACAGCTAACTTCAAGAATCCTAATGAAGTGTTTATAGATGCACAAGTTTTGTCTCTTTATATGAGCAGCTCTGTGCTTCTTTTTGCCCGTGAGTCAGATGTATGATTAGTCTTCAGTTGAATTCCCCTCACAGTCTATTGTTTGAAGATGTTTTCTGATGGTCATCCTTTCAGACTCGTCTTTTAATTAGCGAGCAGACAGCTGTGTAAACTGGTAGACTGAAAAACTGCCTCCGTTGGGATCACATACACTAAATGGTTTTATTGTAAGTTTTGAAGCACCAGGATTCGTCCGTCTGCGTGGAGCAGATTGTGGCCGGACGAGTCAAACAGGCAGAGTTGTCAGTATTTCAGAGAAACATTTATGTGCGCATACAAAGATGGTGTGGGAGAGGAGCCGTGTTTGATTGATGGAGAATTAGAGCTAATGTCTGCTCTCGGCCGGCTGGAGGAGCGTGGAGTCACGAGGTGTTGTGGGCTGAGGATCCTAACCTGGTGATCACACACTCTGGTGTGTAGATGTGTTCATTAACCTCTGGAGGGGGGATAATTGTATCTGTCAGAGTCGTTTAATCACCGCTGCAGCTCTCTCCACTGTCACTTTCACTTTGTCTACTTTGCTAAATCAGCTGGCTCCTCACACAGCCTGCCGTGACTCCTGCTCGCTGTGCCACACTTTCTTAGTGTTTGCTTAAAAACACACATTTACAACAAGGAGGTGTTTCGTTACCAATAAACAGTAAATATGTTGTGTGTTAAATCCTTTGAGGACATGTTTTAGAGCAGACTGATGGTAGAAACACTGCTTTAACATTAAATATGTACATTATATAAAACATGTCAACAAAGCAATCAATATAAAAAGTTCAAAAGGACATAAGCAGTATAGAGGTCTTTAAGAGCAGCAGACTCAAGTTAGACCATCAGTGAATTTGTAGTCTCAGCCTTCTTCGGCTAAGTTCAACTTTAATAACACAACATTGCAGACATTTTCCATTTGCATGATCTAAAACCTGTATTTCAGAACTCAGTCACTTTCAACCTAAGCCATATTTTTATATTTATTGTATTAAAACGTTTCGATCTGGGGCGCTGGTGGCCTAGGGGTCTAAGCCCCCCACATACAGCGGCTACAGTCCTCATCGCAGAGGTCGACTCCCGGCTGAGACCATTTGCTGCATGTCTTCCCCCTCTCTCTACTCCCCACGTTTCCTGTCTCTCTTCTCTTCATCACGGAGAAGATCCCTACCAAGCAGCAACCTCCAGCCATGATAATTTAAGTCAATGCGGAAGTGCTAAAAACTGCAGTTCATCGAGTGTCCACTTGAGGCTGACTCCGGAAGTAACAGAAACCACATACACACAAATTCAATAAACCCGATCTTTACAGCAGAAATAAACATGTTTACAGCCTTGTACAAAAAACAAATGTAGTCTTGATAGCTTATTTCTGTTTCGGCACACACTGTCAGGGCGGTGAATTCAAAGCCCGCCTCTTTACCTCACACTCGCTCCACAGAAGTTATGTTGAGTTCAGCATTTCCAATATGGCTCCCAACAACGATTGGTTTCAAAACTGCCCTTGAGAAACAGATGGGTGACGTCACAGATACTACGTCCATTATTTATAGTCTATGATACCTACATAGGTTGACTTTAAGCTAGAGAGTAAAGTTATTTCCTGCTAACATCTTTTTTCTCTTCAGAGCCACCAAACTCTGACAGTTGTTGGTCTACAGGGTTCAAGGTTACTTTACTTGTACCCGTAGGTAGATTTGGTTTGCAGAGTGAGTTAGCCTCCTTTTAACAACAACCAACAAACAGCACAAGAGTGGCTAAGTGATGAATTGCTCAGTAATAAAATGTAACCCTCAATAAAAACAAGCTATCAGCAAAACAAGATCAAGGAATACAAGGAATACAAGATATAGAGTCAAGATTTGGAGTATGCTGAACGAGCAGCAGTCAGGTGTTCAAACAGTCAGGAGGTTTGATTGGTGGGTGAAATATAAACATTGTTAACAATGCACATAGTCCATCCAAACAAACCGTCTGGACAGCATCACATGATTATAACGAATGCTAATTTGTGGCGATGTTGTCCTAAACCATCATTGATGAAGAAGAACACCGAAAAGAAAAAAACAACTCATCTACTGGTCAGAACAGGAAATGTAAATCCATTCCCTTTTGCAAAAAAAGAAGACAGGCTCTGATGAGAGCGAGGTATTGATATGGATTTAATAGTTGGTCCATTTCCAAATCCGTCTTGCACCATGGTTACTTGGAAGCAAAAAGAGACCCACATTTTCAAGCTTTTTGATCAGCACAAGAGTTGAAATCAGAGTTCAAACCATTCCTAAGAAACGTACCGGGGTTCTCTTTAAGTGGACCTAACAGCTCTGGTGTGAATTTGACCTTACAGTAACACTTTCATTATAGAGCAATGACAGGTCAGTTTTTTATGATGTCTAAATTGACAATGTGATGTGTTGTGTGTTTTCAGGAGGAAGATGAGGAGCAGCTGGAGGAAGAGGGCTCTGTGAAAGAGGAAACAGCAGAGCAGGAGATCCCAAACTGAACCTGAGCGAGCGGGGACACACGCAGCTCTCTCTGAGGCTTCACCTCCAATCACAGCGTTTCTGTCAGCACACACAACTTTCTACTCAACTCCCAAAGTTTATAGTCAGCAGCTCGCTTAGATCACTACAGATAGTTTAGCAACCAGAGGTGTATTTTAGAAAACACATTTTAAAGTGTGATATCTTTAGATTTAAGGGTAGAGTTTGTACTTTTTATGAACAGAGCTGGACAGACAGATCTCAGACATCCTCATCCACACACACACACACTAACACCACTGTGCTTCTTCTACAGCAGAGACATGTGTCTGACTGTTAACGCCCAGCCACATGATGTATTTATGACACTTTCCATGTGATCTATTTTCATACACTAATGATGATCAGTCCACAGAGTATCCTCAGTGTCCTGTTTACACGGTGAAGCTGGCAGAGTGGGTGTGAGTCCACAGAACGAGTCTGATGTCAGCATTGAGACGCCCAAAACGCTATTCACTCAGCATCTGACCGGAGGATTTTATTTTTATATTTCATGTATATCTTTTTACTCCGCCCCGTTTTGAATATCTACATATTTTCTCATTTCCTTCAGTTGCTCTTATGAGAAGTTTCGTGTTGGGAAAAGCTTTCTTAGCCTTTATTTACAGTATCTTAAAAAGAGGGGGTCTGGTGTTTTCAAACTTGGGCTCTTGTTTTTGATATTTTGGAGTTGAATGCCTGATAGGTGCAAAGACGTGTGATTTCTGTGATTGCTTCAGCATGTAGTTGTGAAACAGGCTGTAATGGCTGCAACTTAAGTCCTGCAGTCAGATGTGAAAATCCTCTCACAGTGATCTAAATTATCAGGCTCAGATTATCATTTAAAGTCTCTGAGACATACAGAAAGGATCCCTAAGAGAAATAGATTTGGTACTGAGGTAGGATCCTTAATGTTTGACCAGAAACAGCTGTTTGGTTGCTCTTTTAAAGCCACCAGATACCATTGAGGGAAAAAAGTGTGTTTTCAATTTGTTTATACACAAAGTAAAGCCAAAACGTTCAGAGCTCCTTCTGGTGGCTGGCTGAAGTTTCGGTTGTGAAACCCCGCCTCCTCCATGTTAACAGATGGGACATGGGTGAAACTATAAAATCAAAATACACGTCAATTAAATATTTCTCAAACATGGTTTCTGTCATCACAGTTAGTTCTTATCATGCTGTGTTATGTAACAGTGTTCAAGTTTAGTTTTGTATTTGCCTCGTTACAGTGCATTTTAACCCTTACAGCCTGATTCAAAGCTGCAGACTGGAGCGATCTACGGAAGCAAGCTCGAGACGCCTTGTCTTTTCACCTATGAGCCATTTAAACCCTTAAGTATAAAAAAAAAGGGACCATGTTTAAAAATGACCAGGTTTCCCTTTAAAGTGTTACATACCAACCTACAGTATATTGTTATTGGATTTGTAATAAAAAACCTTTATGTTTGGAAAATGTCTCAAAGATTGTATTTGCATAATTTGTAAAGTTGAATCAGTCCTGGGTTGTTCTGAATCTTGTTCTTGGTCAGATGGTTCTTTGACCTGACGGTGGTCTCTGGTCTAGACTGCATCTCAAAGCTCTTTGAGAATCATCACTCACCCGTCCAAAGTTCATAAGAGGATTAATTGAATCCTTAAAGGCAGAAAGTGTTTATTCCTCGTTATGCTAACATGTAATGAGGCTCATTCACAGTTCATACGTATACCTGCACAGGTGATGCATTTAATGTTACCTACCATGAGCTGGAAACCTTCAAATGGGTGGATGTGGTTTTCCTCTAAACTAGTATTATGTCACCTTATCAATCACACAGTTAGAAGGGTTCCTTAAAACGTACCTAAACAGAAAGGAAGAAAACGTGTTATGGTTAACAATAGGTACCTCAAGGCATGAAACAAACTCAAATGAACCTTGAAACAGACATTTGTGTTTTAGAAAAATACAAAAACAGACACAGAACGCTACCTCAAAACAGATGTTATCATGTGTCTGAAATGACTCATCAAAACATTTAATATATACTGAAAGGTACCTCAAAACATTCCTGATCACATGTTTGAAAGGGAAAAAAAGACATGTTAAGGAGTAATTTAATCTGGAAAGAAAACAGAGGGGTGCCTTGATTAAAACAAGTTTCTCTTTAAAAGACCTGAAAGCTTAATTTTATGTCTGAAATAGGTAACTGACTCATAGGGTACCTTCAAACAGACCTTATAGTACGTTATTATGAATGAATACAAGCAAACTTACCATTATTTAGTTCTTACTATATGTCAGAAAGGGAAGAATTCAGAACCTTAAATTAACATTAGGGTACATTCAAACAGACTCTTCAGGGTACCCTTTAAAATATATGGTGCCCTCTGTGTCTGTTTGATGTTAAAACTGTTTTAATTTTGGCTGATTTATCCCAAATCTGAAATAATATAAAGTTAATTTAAAATAGTGATTACATAAAGTTGGAGTGATACCACAGAGATCTGAACAGAGACCACCATCAGTGCAAAGCACCGTCAGACTCCACAGCTGATCTGAAATTATCCCTCAAAGTGCCAATAAAGCTGAAGTGCAAAAAAGTTTTTCTTCTTCTATCACTGGTACTCAAGACACAGCCAGAGTTTTCAATATGTCTAACATGATGCTTCCTGGCTTATGTGGAGTCACTCTTGCTTTGAGTGACAGAACATTCACTGAGAAAGGGAGTTTTTTAATGTTTTAAACACTGCCAGAATATGGTTGGAATAAGACAACCTTAGTGATTTTATGTCTTTCAAAAGCTCCTACATCTATGACTTTTCATCCTCCAGCCTGTAATAATTACATCACTGTTTATCAGTTTAGAAGTTCTTCTCTATTTCAGTCTAAAAGACAAATATGGTTTAGTGAAGACTTCAAAACTTTACTTCACAAACCAGTCAACTCATTGATTCTGTACCCACTTGGAAAGTAGCATGAATTTTGAGTGGAGCATTTCCTCAGGACTCCATCTAACCCCACTGACTGTGTGGTTATGGATGCTCAGTGAGAAGTTCTGGGTGGAGGGGTCAAGGGGAGGAGAGATTTGGGGCCGATGAGAATGATTTCAGATTTTTTTGCAGTTAAGTTTGAGGAAGATGTTGCTCATTCAGTTTTTTTAAGTCAGTGAGGCAGTTTGTGAGGGTGGAGAGGATGACAGGAGTGATGTTTTTTGTAGAGACGTAGAGCTGGGTATCATCGGCATATAGGAACACAGGACACTGTTAATCAAGCATTTGTGTTGTGCCAAAACAATCAGCCAGCTCACATTCATTTTCACTGGCAGGAAGGTTTGAAGCTGCTGTCATTGAATCGCCTATCACAGCCATTTCAAATAAACTGTATGAAGTATTTGAGAATGCATGTTGCTGAATGTTTATCTTTTCTACCGCTCAACATTACATCATTGTGTTGCTCTGATTGGTTGTAGGTCTGTCCAATCTATTCCAGAGGCACTAATGTTGCTAATTCCCCCTGGAAAAAAAAATGCTTGTTCAAAAACCGCCTACTATACCAGTAGTACGTACTGATTTGGCCAAAATTCAGTATGTAGTATGCAGAACATAAACACATCTGTGCTGTGTATCTGTACCCGTATGGTCTTCTCAGCTATGATTTCACACATACTCTTTGTGTTGTTTTGTGTTCTCGCTGCAAAATAGAATACACACCAGGACAGCCAGCTGATAACGTGAATTGTCCTCCATGTTTGTTTGACTTCTGAAGTCACGTTTGATCACGCAAGTTTTTGTGAGATCTCAAATCTTTGAAATCTTTAACACAAACACTAAGTGTTTAGTCTAGCAGTGTTAACATCTAGTGCGTGTAATCAGAGGATTGTAATGTTAGAAATCAGTCCTTCTGTGGTTCAGCCCTTCTTCTCCCACTGCTTTAACATCAGATAAGATCTAAAAGTTGTCTGGTGTGAGGCCAGCTGGATTTTGTAAATGTAGATTATGTTTTTTGTGTGGTTGTGACATATGTCATATGTACTAAACACATGCAGCCGTGCATTACATCACCCAGGACGTATTTTGATCATTAAAAACTCTGCATTTTCTTATAATTTCTCAGTTGTTAAGTTTGTTGCTCTGAAGATTAAGCTCTGAAGAAAGTCTTGGATAATATCTCATGAGAGTTTCTGGGGTCTGAGGGGTTTCCCTCTTGATGCTGAAGATTAAACACTTCCTTCCTTTCATTCAGACACCACAGAGTACAGTACAGGTCCACGCTGAGCAGGGAGGAGGAATGTGTCTGTGAGGGGGGGTCCTGCATATCTTTACACCCCCTCACATGGTGTGTTTCTCAGATCTTCATATCCCATCAGCAGTCAGACCCGGGACGTCAGCGCTCGTCGAATTCTGACATTAAGGCATCGAGGGGTGTAATTCCAATTTGTTTCAAAGGAACTATTAATTTGCCCATTTCAAGGCCAGGCGGGAGGGAAGCCCTGTGAGCGCGCTGAACCGTGAAACACATTATCCCCAGCCTCAGATTTTGGTGAAGAGACGTGTGGAATTGATGACGGGAGGCGTCGGCGCCTGCAGACGTTTGAGCCGGGCTCCCCGCGGTCGAGCTCCCAGCATGCCATCTGAGAGCGATGTCATTAGGCGTGTGATAACAGCGATGGGCACATTAATGACAGAGTGGCCCGCTCTGCCACCCAGTGCCCCGCCAATCTCCCTTTTACACCCGCAGCATACTAAACAGCTCCTGATGAAGAGAATTAGACGCAGAGCAGGAGGAAACAATGCCGTGTGCTGTCTTTATATCCACGTTACAGCCTCAGAGTTTCAAAAGACTACTCTGCTCGTGATGCTACCACAGGGCTACAGACAGGACTGTGTGTGCTGACAGAGACTGTATGTGATTAGACCTTTCATAATCAAACAATTACTAAAACGGGATCATGATAGCTTTAATATGAGACTCGTTTTTAGCTGTAGCCTCTGGGAAACTAAAAAAGAGCTCTTTGACTTCATGTAGGGATGGGTGATACTCCAATACTTACAGAGAACTAATTTGGTATTGATTACTTTAGAAAATATTCACACCAATTGAGCACTTTCTTAAATTGTGAACCACTGCTTCTGTTTTGTCTGCTTTCAGTCACTTCCTGTTCTTACTGTTCTCTGGTTTGCCAGTGTCACATGACAAACACTTAACACTTCCTCCTTAAGCCTGGTTTATATTTCTGTGTCGAATCAACGCCGTAGCCTATGCCTTAGGCTACGCCATTAGGTAGCCCTGTGATTGGTCCACTGGACACTAATGTATTTCCTGCATTTAATCACAGCACATTGGCCGTACTATCCATCTCCCCTGACGTCATCTCTCTGTTCCTCTTTGTACACGCTTCGAGTCGTCATAGTTCACTGTGGACAACAAGCAGGAAACATAGCAGGATTGGAAACAGGCGATCTGACTTGCATAGAAATCACACTGCCTATAAGGGTTTAGTTGGAGTATTGCAGAGCAACGTGGACACATCTACAAGTATGTAGAAGCATAATGCAAGAAGTATAAACCAGGCTTTAGTCCTTGTCAAACTTTGTGAACACGGCAAACTAGAGAGCAGAGATGGAGATTTTAAGGATGGGCCAAAACAATAATAAATGCACAATTTATTTTAAAAAGACAGGTTTAGGTGTTTGCCCAGGTTTAGTAAGGATATCCAACACTGTAACATTATATCTATGTGTTAAAATACAGATCAGCATAACAGGTCTCCTTCAACTCAAAAGGAACATAAGGATTTAATTTCAGAGACTTCAGTCAGGACCAAGCAGAATCACAGACCGAGCAGCTGTCAATAAAACTCCAGAGGTTTGTTTAGTTCAGCACAAACCTCAGAAACTGAAACATAAGAATAAAAGTTGGGAGCATTGCTTAGCAACAAAGATGAAGAGTGATTTTTTATTAACTAGCACTTTGTGTCAAATGGTTTATACCTGGAATAAGTTCCCTGCAGCTCGATCACACTTTTATATTTCATACATGGTGTGTGTTCTGATGTCTCCACTTCACCCGGGCTAACTCGGCGCCACGGGAGCTCGCAACCTGCGAGTTACATCAGCTGAAAAGAAAGATTTGCATTCCCTGTGACATTTACCAGAAGATTTGAGTATGTTCTCATTCTGTGTTTCTCCGTTTTTAATTGCCAAGGATAATTCCTGAGAGAACATTTCTTCCATGTGGTGAAGATGTTTGGATGACCTTTTCCAGCTTTACTTTAATGACAAACTCTGCTTCTGCTGCTGCTGCTGAGGCTTTCTCCGACGTCTGTCTGTGTGTAACCTCACACAACACAGCCCTGTATCTCTCCTGTATATTCTAATGTATTCACCCTTTTCAGACATTTATTCAAAGGAGCTCAACTAGCCTCAGTTATTTAATAAGCTGGGGCGACACTGAAAATCACCACACAGGATTCACACCTGAAACCTCAAACTGATCAGACAGAGGGGGAGAAAAGCCTCAAATGAGTCGATCTTTACAATTATAAACCAGTGTTACAGTGGCCGGTGATGCATTTGTACTGATCAGTGATCAATGCCAAGAGAGACTCAGCTAACAGTGCTCCATTCTGCATGAAGAAGCCATAACATACTTTAATTAGGAGCATTATTCCCCTCCATCCCACCTGACTCAACAGTTAAAATAGGAGCCTGGTATACCTGTAGGATTTGAAACCCTACATAGTGACGTAATCGACATTTTCACAATCACATGAACAGAAAAGGTTTCAAAATAACAGCACTCAGACATTGGTTTCATTAGAAGCTAAAAGCATTTGTGAGAGGCGCACTCTGCTGGCAGTCACCAGTTAACAGGGTCACACTTTACACTGAAACACCAGCGGTGTCTGTAGCTGCAATCTATTAATTGTCTTCCTTATCCAACATTAGCTTGGTCAGGTTTGACTGTTATTAATACGTTTAACTGCCGAACATCTGAACCCAGTTTTCACCATGAAAAAGTTGGTTTTGTGCGGAGGTTATGACCAAATAAAACAATTATGACTCGATGTGGAGAGGTAAATATTAGTGATTAGTATGCAGTTTAGTATTAGTGGTGCAGTTTGCAGCTGGACGTAGTCTTCTGGCTCATTTGGTCTCAGACCTAGCGGTCTTGTGAGCTTGTCTTTGGCTTGGGAGGATTTCTTATTTCTAGACACAAGTTATGTCTTGATATTTGACGGTCTGTACATGTCCACAGATAATGTCGTCATAAGCATTGAGTGAATTGTGTGTTTAATCGCTCTCAGGTGTTGGTTTCTCAAATAAAGAAGTCTGTCCACCTGTTATCTGTCCACTTTCTGGTGTCTTCTATCCACTCACAGATTTCACACAGAGCTGCAATTTGTTTACCGTTTGCCAAAGTGAGTTTGTTTAGGTAAAAACTGTGGTTAAAATGCCTGAGTGAAGTACTATTCAATATTTATGAACACTCAATGCATCAAACAGGGATTTAAAAGCAGAAAAAACAAGGAAATTAGCATACAGCACCAGAATATTTCAAATATTTCACAAACTGATTCAAGTTTGAAAACTATGTTCCTCATCTTGGTGTTCATGCCCTCCACGTGTTGGATAAGAACCTGAAATGTTCAGTTCTGTCTCTAATCAGACCAACAACCCATAATTCAGTCTGTTCCGGTATCTGAAGCTGTTATGACAGATCCAACAAGCAGCAATCAGAGCTTTCAGACGCACAGCTTCATACTTGTGAGCTTTATGCATGTTCCTAGGATACTGTACAGCTAGCAGTTATTGAACAGCTCCAGCAGGGGCAGGTGAGTTTAATTATACAACCACTGCATGAGTCAAAGTATTCTGTGCTTGTCATGTCTGATGACTACAATTCCCTTTTTCCCGTGTGGAGTTTTTGTACGATGAAATATCTTTCGATGTTTTGAGCTTCAGACAGGACGTTTAAATCTTTCAGTCTTTGATTCAAGTCTGTACTCAGTCATATTGTAATCTGTGGGATGTCTTGCTAAAATTTGCAAAATGCGTTGATGCATGTGTCCACACGTAGAATCTGTGATAAGCTCTGTTTTGATTTCTCACCCTTGTGTGTGTCTGTTTCAGGGTACCCTGTAGCATCTGTTTGCTTCCTCTCTTAATCACTGGTAGGTCTTACTGAGGTCTTTATTTTGCTTGTCAAGCCTGTTGTTATGTTTCTTTTGAAGTACATAGGTAAAGTTTGTCCATTGTCTTTTTGGAGAAGTGTGTAGAAGTGGGAATATTTAGCGATATCAAGCAGTCAGGTTCTAGACAGAAACGCTCCCTTGCTCGGTCCTTGTGTCGGTGAAGTGACGGTGGCCTTTGAGGACAAGAAGCTGAAGTATGTGTCAAAGTACCCTGAGCAGCCTTATTTCTCTGCTACCAACACAGGAAGGTTTGTTGTAAAGCTTTGTTCAGCTGTTGTTTTAAGATGAAGATGGCCATCTCAGATTGGCCAAGTCCAAGTGCTTCCTCAGTTAAATGTGGTTGGGTCTGTTTCAAGGTACCCTCAGATCCTTTCTCCTGTTAAACCTACACTTTTTTTCAGGTCACCTTTTGCTTCTTATCAAGGTACCTTTGAGCAAAAGTATATTTATTGACTTTCAACCTTGTAAGATCTGTATTTGTACTTTTAAAAAAAGTGATCTGAGGTGTGTTTCAATGTACCCATTAGATCCTGTTAAATTTATACTTTTTCAAGGTTACCTTTTGCATCTTTTCAATGTACCCCTGATCATATTTTTGTAACATGTAGTTATATCTGAATTTTATTCTCCAAGGTAAATTTCAAGGTACCCTAAATAGTCTGATTCCTCTGCTACCTGCACAGGAAGCTTTATTTAAATGTTTAAATCAGCTGCTGTTTATTTTCAAGGTCTGTCTGCTTCCTCTCTGTGGTTGGATCTTTTTCAAAATACCCTAAATAGTCTAGTCTGTGTTAATTACATTGTTTAATGTTTCCCTTTGCAGCTGTTTTTATTTATAGCAGATGGTAAGGTCTGTTTCAATGTACAATTTAGCATCTGTGAACATGTAATTTGATAGGAATAAAGATAAGGTGCCAAAAGTAGTTAGAATGACTATCTCGATGATGACTTCTTACTGCATTATTTTAACTTGTGCATCTTGACCACCACCCGAATGGACTGTATCAGCCAATTGATCTACTTTGAATATCTTGTATGATATTCTGTAACACCCCAAGAAGGACCTCCGATTGACTCATGATCACTCTGGTTATAAGCACATTACAGTGGGTTCTTTTTCTCTGGTCTAAGTACTAACAGTGAATGAGAACAGCCTCTTTTTTGAGGTCCTTTGAGCTGATACAAAAGGGAAAGACATCTGGAAAGAGGCTTGTCCTTGGCACCCGTCAAATTTACACCCACATAAAAAGGTAAATACCCTGCAAGGCTGCGCAGATACAAGCTGCTGATTGTCCTTCCTATTACAGCTTTATGGAAGGTGTAATTCATACAGACATCACCCACCAGTGAGCCTTAACCGAGAATTGTCTCCCCTCTGAAAATGATCAGCCCATATACAGTACCTCCAAAATACCTCAACCAGTAAAAGAGCCCATAAAGGAGTGGATAAGATGATGGAGAATTATATGCTGCTCACGTTATCTGCTGCTGCAAGAGGAGCTTTCTTCTATTTCTGATTCTATTTCATGGGGATAAACACTGTGGTTAGTCTGCTGCACCATCCTTATGTTCAGTTTAATCATGCCTGTAAATGCGCCGTCCGAAGAGCACGTATCAGCAGAAAACACACACGTGCACTCTGTGTATCAGACTGATAGATGTGTGGTTGAGCGTGTGAGGTAGGGCAGAGGCTCGTGTTTGGGGGTCAGACATAGTTTCCCCCCGTCTCATAAAACATCCTCCTGCTGCTGAGCTCTGCAGACCCCCCTGCTATTCTTCTCAATACCCCGAAGGACGCACACATCACTTCTGTCGCCTCCTGCCTGCTGTCCAAACACTTAACTGTTTGTGACCAAACAACAAGTCCTGGAGGGTTACAGCCAGGTGAACGGGCAAAGCACTAAACACTGCAATGAAATGTGCTGCACCGGGTCATAAAGAAGCGCTAACCTGCAAAGGAGTAAGTGCAGAGCTGTGGACAGACCACACAGAAACCATCAGACGTCACCTCAAAGGCCCTGCTCCATGGAGACCTCTCATAAAAGTGATAACAACTTTCATGCATATTTAAAGGGACAGCTGTACGTCCAGAAGGATAAAGACGTCTATCTGAAGAGGTATTGGAGGAAATAAAGAATTATATTAATCATTGTTTTTTCAAAAGAACAATCACTTAAATGTAAGAACTGTTGTGATTTATTACCTTTAAAATATTGTTTTCTCAGCACCCCTGAAGTGTATGATAATGGTAAAAAAAAAAAAAAAAAAAAGACCTACTATTACATTATGTTAAATTTAATTATTTAACTTCTTGAACACTGCTCAAAACTTGAAGTAAATGTTTGCACATGACCTGCCTTTTGACAGATTGAACCTCATGTTCTGTAGAAACATATGGCTGATAGTAAATATTGGCTCTTGGTCAGTTGGTTACTCTCAGTGTTAAATGATCTTTTGTGCTCTAGAACAAAAATATAAAACACATCATGTCTGAAGCCAATATGAAATCTTATAGCTTCCATATTGTTTCCAAACTTCTCAAAGTTTGTGAACTCACCTGAGTAGTGGTCGACCAATTTCAGTGTTTCAACAACCAACGCCAGAAATAAGAGCCAGAAATAAGGCGAGTGTTTGTGATGCACAGAAAATGTATACTCACATTTTATGTTGATATTCTTGTCATAAGAACGGTGTAATATAAGCCATAACGTATGGTTAACGTCCTTTGTAAGAGTAGAAACTTTCACATTATTACAGCCTCTGCACCCTGCCAGAGCCGTCATCCAGCTGAAAGCCTTAGATCACCACAGAGGCTACACATGGTTGTTTTCTTTTATTTGGACCAAAACTTGTCCTGATGGGTTCAATCTGAGCCCTCTGGTGTTTGATTAATCCATCCCCTGCGGGCCTGGTTTGATCACCTCAAACAGACTGAATCACTCAAACATTCAGTCATCTGACTTCTATGTATCCTCCTGTCATTAACACTCCTCAGAGGTCAGTGTCTGAACTGGGGTCTAATTAACTCTAGCATGGACGACCTGTGCAGCTTTTTTTACACTTGCATGCCAACAATTATGAGGTTTTCAAATTCCAAACAAATAAATGTTTGATAATTTTGTTTCCTGCCCTTTCAGAGCATTATTGGCCTCTAAGAGTCTGCTTGGAGATTAAATACCCTGTATCTCCTTCCTTGGCTCTTTTTTTTAAACTTAAAAGGCTGTAGAGTTTTTCCATCCACACGGACACATTTTTCCAGAGTAAACACGGTGCCTGTATCTTCAGGGCTTGTTTCAGAGTCAGACTGAGGTTACTCTCTCTCTCTCTCTCTTACGTCTCGTCCTGCCCGAGTGTGTGTGAACGCTCTTATTAAACCTCCGTACTGTTGTAGCTCTCTCCATGACCTGCCAGGGATAAAAAATCTGTTTACTGTAAATTGCACCCCGCTCCCTCTCAAATACCATCTGCTGCCCGAACCATGCTGCTCTCCTCTCCTAAAAATAGAGCTCCTGATTGGCTCCTGAGGAGACGGGGGGTCCACATCAGCCTGAAGCCCCTCAACGCTCGTTGATGAGTCTGTGTTTGACTCATGGCTGTTTTCATCTGCTCATGTCCAGCACTGCACACGAGGACTTCACCAATCTGCATCAGGTCAAATGAAACAGGTGTGCTTGTGTTCAGGGATGTCGACTCAAAGATGGCTGCTAATATGTTCAGCATGTTTAAAGGTCAAAGTTTGGTTGGAGTCAGAGATTCCCTCACACACACAGCTGAAGTTGATATACCTGAGAGTATTCAGTTTGTAACAGACTGAAGGTCTGAAGCTCTGCAAGCAGGCTCTGTTTCTTCATCTACAAGTGTGAGCAAAATTATACTGAAAAGAGAGAAACATGGGAGAAAAGAAGAGTTAATTTTATAAACTTTGTCACATGCATCATAGAAAAAGTGAGGGAGTCTCCAAAGTAGAAATTGTGCCGTCCCCTGTAAATGTTTTCTTATCAACTAGACTGCACATTTGACGGTGAATCAGAGTCAATGTTAATATTTATTCACAAAACTGTTGCTAAAGAAAAGGTCATGAGAGCGAGCACGTCTTTCTGAGATCCACATTAAACTGTTTTTTTTCTTGGGTACACATTTATTTATATCGTCATTTCACATCAAACGTTATCTGAAGACTCTTTCCAAACAGAGCAGGTCTAGACTGTACTCTATGTTATATTATTAACAAAGACCCAACATCAAGCCAGGATAAGATCCAGTCCCATCTTACAGACAGGACTCAGTCTGATCTCATCTTAATCCACCATGAGCAGAGCACTTTGCAGCATTTAGCAAGTTACAGTGGCAAGGACAAACTTTCTTTAACAGGCAGAAACCTCCAGCAGGACCAGACTCATTTTAGACACACATCTGATGAGACTGAGTTGGAGTCTTGGAGACTTAAAGGTGACATATCATGCAAAATTGACTTTTTGATGGTTCTCTACCTGAAATAATTGTCCCTGGCATGTCTACAAACCCCCGGAAAATGAAAAAAAAATCCATTCTGCCCCTGTTCTGATTTCTCCACCTTCCTGTAAATGTGTGCCGAAACAAGCCGTTTCAGTTTTCAGTGTTTTTCATACGTCATAACGCCATCCGGTCTGTAACGGAAGTCAGAGCTCAGAGCTTGTTCAGCCCATAGACTGTATAAAATACAACTCAACTCCTCCTCTGTTTTTCATTACCTGCACAAATGTGTGCTAACAAGAGATAAGATAAGAGATAAGAGATTCCTTTACTCGTCCCACATGGGGTAATTCAAGTGTTACAGTAACAGAGTAGACAAAGTGCAAAAGAAATATATAAAGCAAACAAGAGCCTATAAATGAACAATTATTAAAAAGTTAATAGCAATTAGAATTAAAATTAAAATTAAAGAGGTAAAAGATAAGCATATCTTTAAATCACACATATATATATATATTATTGATTATAGAGTCTGACCACTGCAGGAAGAAAAGACCTGCGGTATCTCTCTGTGAGGAGAGAGCTTAAAGGAGCTTAGGAGGGAGGCATGCTAGTTGTAGGCTGTCTTAATAAACACAAAGGTGAGACCATGATTTATTTTCTGCAGTTAATGTTTATCTAAATGTATTTATGATAAACTGTTGTACCAGAATATGCTTTAAAAGTATGTTAGACAGCCAACAGTCGGTCATATTTGATGCTTTTTTTTTAAGTTGATCAGTTGCCACACTCGACCAGTTCGTTAAGTTTGTTCAGGGAATCCTCTGATCGTCTTTATCCCACAATTTACGGTTAATGTGAGCCTGGAGGTCCTATGACTGCATCACACAAGAAATGTCTGTGAAAAGTCAGGAGAGCTGCTTTAAAGTGTTGAACTAACAAATAAGCAAAGCAGCAGGTGATGTTGTGAATTGAGTGTGAGGGTCCTTTAGGATGGAATTTTAAAAATAAATAGAAGGCATTATACTCAACACAAGAAGAGAGGCCACAACCTAAATGCTCATCTTGTTAAATAAAATAAAATAATTAAATAAAATAAGATAAAGTAATGAAGTACAATATTAAAATAAAGTTACAAGATAAAATAATAAAACAAAATAAAGTGAAAATAAATCAAAATAAACATTCACTTGGGTAAAACAATGTATGACGTTCAAATAAAATGTACATTCAACAGGAGATCATGTTTGTAGTGAAAAATGTGTATTGCATTTTTTTAAATGTAAATTGACCTGCAGAAAATGATTATTATGCTGTAAAAAAAACACAGCATATTACAAAAATAGTATGTCGCATTTTGGAATGATTCATATTGTAATATGAAAAATAATTATTGCACTATTAAATTTGTATTGTACTGGAGATCATTCATATTGCACAAATAAAATGTAAATGTCACTGTTGCTGTATATTGCACCGTAAAAAATATTTTTTCTGATAGGAGATAAAATGTATTACACCATGAAAGAGCATCTTAAATGTAAAAATGTTGACTGCCCTGGAGATCATATACACTGAAAGTGAATAATGGATATTGCAGGGAAATATTTCTTCATGCACATAAAAATAAATAGTTCACCATGGATGATTCTGTTCTGTAAAGAAATGGGAATCTGCACTTTAGATTCTGAATTCTGCATTTCAATTTTTTTTTTTATTGCACAGTAAAAATGGAAATTGCACCATTATGTTGTGGCACACTGCAGTGTAAAAATGATTATGGCAGGAATAAAACCAAAATGGAAATCGCAAAGCATTAAAAACATTTATGTTGCATAGTTTAAATGTATTTGCAAAGGTGATGATGTTTATTGTACCAGAGGAACATTGCACCACTAGAAAAAATAATTGCACTGGAAGAGGAACGTATTACTCCGAGGTGATTTTTACATCCGTTTGTCCTTTGAGACCAGAAGTCTGCATTGCCTCCTGAATCTTCATTATGCTGGTTACTTCATGTAATGTTCCTACATGAGTTTAGGAGAATCAAGGTTTACTGTCAAATGAAATTACTTTTCTCTCAAGAGGGGGAAACCCTTCTGTAAAAAATTTAACTCAGGTGGATTTTCAAACAACACTGGAAAGGCCGAAGTCAATAAGATCAAGTAGGTTCAACCTCTGGGGACAAAGATTAGGAAGTCCCACACAACCACTTTTACCTTTGCCTATACACCCAGCCTTGTTGAACATTTAGCACTAAACCAGGATGCAGAAATCAGGGAGACAGAGTGGTAATCTGTTGTTCCGATCCTGCAGAGCAGAGTCTTGCACAGCCTTAATTGATTTAACGTTAAGTGCCCTCTTTGAATAAATATCTCTCTTCATCATGACCCCTTTCTCCTTATTAAACCCAGAGTCAACCATGAGTGATAAAGAGCTATTTCATCGCTCGATAAGGTTAAAAGGATTTCAGATACACACATGGTTTAAATGTAACTGCTTGAATATTTAAAACCTTAACGTGGCCTCTCTCTGTGCAGAGGAGGAGGTGTCGTGTTAAAAATGACAGAGAGTAGAAAATGCCCTCTGAAGAGCAGAACTTTTTCCAGCTCTGCAGATAAAGCAGCTCGTAGAAAAAAGCAAGCCGAGGAATCCATAACAACGGTGCAGAGCCCGTATCTCAGCTCTGCACATATTTAAAGGTCACCGCTGGTTTTACAAGAGGAGGTAATGGCGTTCTTATATTTCCATGAATTGGCTGATCTGTCACTGAAGGCTTGTTTATGAGCCGTTTGTTCCTCTGCGTGCTCCTCTCACACCACACTGCTCATTTCAGACGCCATAAAATACACAATTGCTGCGATTCATCACTGAATTAGTGGGACGCTGACACTTCCCACCATGCTGCGGTGCGTTCGCTGACCCAGGTGCAGACACGGGCTGTTATTGTGTCAGCTGATTGGCAGAGACTGTCATCACAGGCTGATTGGACTGATGGAGGTCCTCCACAGATCCCGTCCAGCTCATATGGAGGGTGTGATAATGAGCTGTAAGGATGGGAGAGGTCATGATCTCTGCTCAGGCCGTCATCACAGAGGTTAGGGTAGAGCCTTCATTTTATGTCTATGTCCAGAGTTAGCTCAGCTGATGTGTGTTTTAATCATGATCCCTGAAATTAGGAGATTGTCTGTACAGATATTTACATTTACAGCCATGAAGCACCCCCTACAGGCTGCTGTTATTACTACAGAAAAGAAGTGCGGGAATCAGGGGAGGTATGAAGAGTGTTAAACGGATCAGGGTTTTCAGGAGAAGAGGGTCAGAGCAGCGTGTTAAACCAAGTGTCAGCATCCACTTCCTTAAGTTACGTACATGGCTTACCCATGTGCTTTTCTTTTTACACCACTGGCTGAACTGCAACAGGCATCTTTTTTTAGAACTGAGTTCATCTGTCATTTTTTAACTCAAGCCAAGCCTTTACTAAAATCTTAACCAAGTATTTTTGGTGCCAGTGTAGCAGGTCTGCACTCTCTCTTGCATTGTGTATGATGGACCCGGCATAAACGTTAACTTTTGGTGCCATCACGCCGTTTATTTTGGTAACGACAGGAGGTTATCAGGTCTCTCACAGATCCACAGGGACAGGATACAGCAGACTGGCCACCATGTACAGGTCGTACCCATAGACTGTATTAATAATGGACGTAGTATCCCTGACGTCACCCATCTTTTCTTGAAGCGCTGTTTTGAAGCTAATTGTCAGCTGGAGCCATATTGGAAATGCTGACTCAACCTAACTTCTGTCAAGCTAGTGTGAGGTAAAGAGGCGGGCTTTGAGCCTCCTAGCCAACAGCTACAGTGTTCCCGCCTGTCAGTCAAGTCAGTCATGTCCTTAAATGGGCAAAACTCGTAATGTTATTAACTTCTGAGCCATTGCGTTAGAAAAAAAATCACCCCCCGTACAGTGTGTGCTGATAGAGAAATTAGCTACGTAGACTGTTTCTGGAGCCGGCCTCAAGCAGACGCTCGATGAATTGCAGTTTATAACACTTCCGCATGGGCTTCATATTTTGAGATCGGAGGTTGCTGCTTGGTCGTACCACTCAGGTCTGCAGGGGCCCCAGCAGAGAGCGCTCATGTTACACACAACACGTCTGTCCCAGTGGAAAGCTAGCAAGATTACATTTACAAAAAAATACAGCAAAAGAGGATGAGTGATGTCAAGGGAATGATTCACTCCGTTACACCAGCGTGGACGAAAAAACATTTGTGTTAAGTAAACGGCAAAGTGTAGAGTTACATAGTCTACCGCTCTCTCTGCTGACTTTAACGACTCTTCGACTGCTCCCTTCGCCTCCATGTATAGCTTTGGACGATGACTTCTCTTGTGTATTTTGATGTTGGTATGACATATCGTTGTTCCAGTTTGTGCACCATCTTCTTAAAGCCCTCATCCTTGACAACACTGTCAGGATGTAGGTCTTTACAGATGAAGATCTCCACAGACTCTTAATCTTCTGCACACACACAAAGCTTGATGCAGTTTGCAGAAAAACAAGTTGTGAGCGATCTGTATTTAGCTTTAGCCACAGGTTGTAAAGCTTCAGCGTGGTGTACGTGTTGTGTAGGTTTGTCGTATTGTTGCAGTATTTTAATCCGGCCTCACAGAGCTCACACACGACATGACTTCTGTCGACTTCTTCCGTTCCTGTTTTAAATCTGAATCCTAAATGAGTCCAAACATCAGCTTTTAATGTCGGAGCTGACTTTATGTTACTGCCTGCTGCTGTCACTGTTTCGTTGACTAAACAACAGTTTAGTCAGGAGGGTCACTGTACAACAAGAATCACAGTACAGCAACACCTGTGTTATATATAATCTCAAAATGAAAAAAAGAGAACTACTGAAATGTTTAGAGAAACATAAGAAAATATGTTGCGTAATAAACAGAGAATCAAATTAAAGGAAACATATTTATTCATAATTTCAATTCAGTTTTATT
Source organism: Notolabrus celidotus (assembly GCF_009762535.1). Taxonomy (NCBI): domain Eukaryota; kingdom Metazoa; phylum Chordata; class Actinopteri; order Labriformes; family Labridae; genus Notolabrus; species Notolabrus celidotus. The sequence goes on along the minus strand of NC_048287.1, from coordinate 7,610,573 downwards.
TCTTTGTAAAATTAGAAAACTGTATTATGATACAAAATCTAATACTGAACACAAAATTGGCACACACATCGTGTAATGAGTTGAGTGTTTCGTTACAGCCTCGTTAAGGGACCGACAACAGAGCCAGAGGTGTCGGTGTTTGGTTTTCATTCATCATTTTAACACTAACACCAATTCATATTAATGCTGCTTCATAACTTCTGCATGTGTGAATAATTAAAAAATACGATGTCCAATTTTTGTCCAAAGCTCGTTTCTGCTGCCCCCCAGTGGACAAAAATACAGATTTCCAGACATGAGTTGATATTTTGATGTTCTCAGCTGCTCACAGTGAAAACAGAGTAAAGTGTTTTTTATTTGTTCAATTTTCCACGCTGAAGGCCAACAGACAACCTCCATCTCCTCCTCATGATGACTGGAGTAATATTCCAGGTACCTGATCTGATGCTCATTGTTGTTTCTGCTGTGATTTTACAGTAAAACTCGGTGTTGTGACACTGAGGAAAAACAGCCATTTAAGCAGAGCGTGGAGCAGTGGACAGATACTGATGCTCAGCTGGCTGCCTGTGTATAATATTGTGAAAGGTCGTTCTTCTTTGCCCGGCGTTTTTACTACACTTCTATCTCTCACCTCCAGCTCTGCCGGGGGCCGATAGCACCAGGCGAGCTGTAATTTTCCTGCGTTTTCTCATCTTTATCTTCTCGGCTGGTTTGGCTCTGTATGAGCGGAGCGTGTCCTACACACACCCCGGAGTGTAATCTCACATTGTGGAGCTGCTTCATTTAAATGAGGCCCCCTCTCAGGGTCGTCACCCTGCTCTCTCTCTCTCTCTAATGCTCAAACAGCCCCCCCGCCTCCCTCTCCAACGAGTGAGTCAGGGATGCAGCCTACACGGGCCCTCACACACACAGCCCACAGTCAGAGGACGGATGCTCAATCTGTATGCATACGCTGCTGGCTGTGGAGCTGGAAGAGAATTAGATTCTGTTTCCAAAAAGAAAAAAAAACACAGTCCATCCTTTGCTTGCTCTGTTTTCCAATTTTTCACACAATTTGGCTGAGGGCCGAGTCGGGGGTTAATGAAGAAAGCAGCACCTGCACATAAAACAGAAACATCCCAACATCTGAGCTGAGAGATGAAGCCGAGTCAACTCAGAAGTGTTGAGAAACTGCAGTTCCTCGAGTGTCCATTGAGGTAGTCAGTCCCCATAGACTGTATGTAGTCTCTGTGACGTCACCCATATGTTTCTGAGTTTTGAATTCCATCGTTGCAGCCGCCATATTGGAAATGCTGAATCAACCTAACTTTGGCCATCTAGTATGACACTAAGACGTGGAGTTAGGGCCTTTAGCCTTCTAGCTAACAGCTACAGTGTGCCCACCTGTCAGTCGAGTCAGCTGTGCCTCTAGTCATACAATACTCATACATTTAATATCTTCTAAAGTAATCAGTTATGAAAAAATCACCCCCTGTACAGAGTTTGCTGATAGAGAAATGAGCTATCCAGACCAAACTCATTTTTTGAACCAGGCCGTAAACATGTTTATTTTGGCTGTAAAGATCGTCTTTTTTGAATGGGTGTGTATGTGGTTATTGGTACTTCCAGAGCCAACCTCTTGTGGAAACTTGGTAAACTACAGTTCTAACACTTCCGCATTGGCTTCATTTCTGACGGCCGGAGGATGCTGCTTGGTCAATCCCAATAGAACCCTGTGTTCAAATTCATTGCAGAAATAAACATGTTTACAGTCTGATGTAAAACACTTGTGGTCTCCAGAGATCCTTTCTCTTTTTAGGATGACTGCACAGAGAATTCATTTTATTTAAACCAACATCAATGATGTTGAGGCTTCAAGTCTTGCATAATTAGGGGTGTGGGAGAAGATGGCGTTCTGAAGCCCAACGATGGCATTGGCCATATTGAAAATGCTAACTTTTGGCTATTAATTAGCCACTGTGTAGCTTCAACATCTTGCTCTTTTTGAGCTCCACAATCCACTCTAAACATGATCACTTCTAGCTCCAGACAACCAAATCAGCAGCAGTCCAACAGCTAAACCATTATCACCTGTTGTTTTTGTGCGCTCTTATGTTTTTTGTTTTTGTTCTTGTTTTTTTTTTAATTAAGTCTGTCAAGTCTAATGTTTTCAGTACTTTTTAGCTGGCAGCAAAACAGATTTCCCCAAGAATTAATACATTTTGATAACTGGTTGAAATTGAAGGTGAAACTTTAAAAATGTCAGGTAACCAGTTGGTGCCCTGCCCTACCTTCCCTGTATGATGTGATCTTTACACACATTCAGAGTCTGAGCCACATCAACGTCAGGGAAAGAAGTCTGATCCTGGACAGATGGACTTCTGACGTTAGTCCATTGAGGATGCTGGGTTCTATGGCCCAGAGGCTAGATGAAGACTAACATGAAGAAAACATTATCAAGCACAGGAGAGCTTGGGTTCATATTAACACAATCAATGGAAGCTGAAGAGTCAGAGCTGTTCTTTGATTTTTGTGTGTTAACAACAGTGACTTCAGTTAGAGTTGGTAAGAACAGAATATTAATACATATGCGTCCTTTCTCCTAAAATCTCAGCCTTTCTTACCCTCAGGTGTGTATAAAAGATGCAGATTAACATCAGTTACTGACGTTGATGCACGGCACATTGTTTGCTGATGTGTTGTCGTCTGTCAACAGGGCAAATATCGCCTGATACCGGTGACAAAATAAAAGAGTATCATCTGCAAATGAAGTTCATTTCAGTGTTATTGTTACCCTGCATACGCATGTATAGGTTAAACTGTTTAGCTCCTAATATTGACCCCTTACGGACTCTGTATTCAACGTGGATTTAACGTTTAACCCATGCTTCCAAATTGCTGTCTTCTGTTTATACAGCTATCTCCTAAACTCCATCCATTTCCCCGATATCGTAGCTCTGCAGTGTATTGAGTGAACTGTTGTGACCTGTGGTGTCGGGTGCTTAATAACAGGGTCTGCAGGTTGTGCAGGTTTGGACGCTGCAGTATTAGAATGTTCTGGAGCTCCGTCAGCTGGCTGCAGGCCTCAGCTCGCGGCAGGGGGCCTCGGCTGGACGGCTGCATGCCACCCCAAGGCAAATCACATCACAGCCGGCGTCTGAACGGCACACGATAAGGCTTCATTTCCATAAGTTTATTTCCTCCTGTTGAAACGGCTGCTGAAACAAAAGGGCAGTTGATTATTTTTCCTTGATCAGTGTAGCATTCAAGGCGTCTGCTCTGACAATGAAATCCCTCACAGGGATGAAGAGGAAGGCTGACGTGAATACAAGGCAGGCAGGACGCTGGATTCTGAGGTGGATCAGCCTGTCCAGCCTCCACAAAGGACCCGCGAGACGAGACGGCTGCACAAAGAGCTGAATGTGACAGTCCGTCCACTCTGCTGGCCATCGTCTCCAGAGATGAAGAGCCGGCCGCCAGCTCCTCCACCTCCACAAAAGCCTCCTTCAGCATTGTGCTCAATATTTGACACATTTGACACATTAGAGTCAGTTCACAGAGAAATGGCCTCACAGGGAATAGACTCATTTAAATAAGTGTGTTTGTGTGATGGGGACTTGTAGCATGTCCATATCTGTCAGGAAACCATCCCTCAGACTCTGTGTATTATTTGGCTTTAGGGCAATTTTAGTTGAGCAAACATTTCCTGGACTGAACTGTTGAGGCTAATTCAACTCGGCTACAGCAAGAACTTTCTTTTGTGGCAACTTGTGCAATCAAACCTGGAGAAATCCAGCAGCAGGAGAGATTTAAGATGTTCCTACAGACAGCTTTGAATGACTGAGATACTAGAGATGAGTGCAGGATAGGTGAGGACATTTTTAGGGTTTGTGAGACGTAAAAGGTTTCCAATGAGTCCAGTTTTAAGACCAGATTTCTGAGTTTGGAGGCTAAATAGACTCTAATCAACTGTGCATTGGTTAAGAAGAACATCATGTATTGGAATCTGATAATCCTTGGGAGTTATCCAAGCATATTTTATCCCTGTTTATTGCAAATAATCTCTTTTGTTGTTTCAGTTTGTTGTATTGACCAGTCAGGTATCAGCATTGAGTGCACATTGATTAACATGGTCATGTAAATGTGCCAGGTTTTATCCACAGGCCAGTATCCATCTGTTGTCCTTGTAAGGTTGCTGGAACACATATATATGAATTTACATCAAACAAATAGATGAAAAATAAAACTGAACATACATAGAACATAGAGTACGGTCTAGACCTGCTCTGATGTTTCTTGAGATACAGTTTGTTGCGAGTTGGTGGTGCTATACAAATAAAGATTGATTGATTGATGAAAACCAGACAACAAGCTCAGACGCAACAATGTAAATTAGACATCACTGTATAAAAATAAATGTACGTAAGTATATGTATAAAAAACAACTCAATTTTACATTGTGTCTGTGATGCACTGCAAGCTTTTACAGTAACTATTGCCGCGCTAAACATGAGATGAGACCTGAAGACGGCTGTAAATACGTTTGTGAAAGAGTCATGGATCTTTGAATTGACGCAGATGACAACTCATACTGTTAGGTAAACTCAACAACCACATTTGTGGACAAGAGTATTCAATTAGCCCCTGCATCCAGCAAGTGAGATGTATGTATTTTTAGCCATTTAGACTTGGGAGGGCGGACATTGCAATCTATGAAAGGTCAAATTGCCTAAGGCAGGAAGTAAAGTGCCAGAGTGTTAAAGTACTGTTTTATTGCACATTATTGTAAATTGCACATTTACCCTCCACCTGGTAATTTAATGTGCAGGCAGGTGTTATTACACATTGCCCTATTGCACATATGTATGAATGAAATGTATGAAAATGTTACACTGAAGATGTGTGCGAGGAGGTGGTGCCAACCCATGTTGGACTTTACACATCCTACAGTTTCTGGAAGTTGTCAAAGCTTAGAGCTTGTACTTCAGGAGGATGTTACATTATATGAGAAAGGTTTCCTGTCAAATATTTCAAACCTTTGTTCAGAGGGTTCAGAGTTGTTGCTCCTGTAAGCGACCCACTGGTTATAGAGTGGTCCATATGTAAGAAAATCATCGAGTGTTGGAACATCAGGGCAGCACTTTGATTCAGAGATGTCCTTATTTGCTTAAAACTGTAAAGGTTAAATTCATCAGTGTTTGATACTTTTTGATGTGGCTTAGATTTCCTGACCGACTGGAATCAATCAGAGATGATTATTTAAGAAAATAATTTTCTGTTTCAGGTTCAAACCGCTGAAGTTAGCCAGAGTGAAGCGTCTGTGGAACTTACTTTTAACAGTGAAACTGAGACTCACCAGAAAGAGATGATCAGAACTAGATGATCAGAAATAGATGCTAGTCAGACTGTAAACAATGCAGTGCACAGACAAGGAAGACTTTACTGAAAGTCATTTATCCTTGACAACTGGCTTCACTGAAATACCTCAAAAGTTGTTCATCCTTTGAGGTAGTTAGCTGTCAGCAGGAGCAGATATCCAGTGGGTTCTGAGGTGATGGAAATAGTTTGTTCATATTTCCGATACTGACGTAATAAACCCATTGGACATTGCTGTGTCAGCTGGATAATATTCAGCATTTGGTGTTCAAAATTAAGAAGATTTGACCTGCTAAAATATCAAAATTCAGGATAGGTTAGTGTACAGGGCAAAAGTCAAGTTAGCCTGTACATTAGAGAGCTGATGGGTAAGCAGAGGAAGGTGCACGTGAAAATAGTGCTTGAACGAATCAATCAATCTTTACTTGTATAGCACCAAATCACAACAAACGTTATCTGAAGACTCTTCACAAACAGAGCAGGTCTAGACCGTACTCTATGTTCTATTATTAACAAAGACCCAACATCAAGACAGGATAAGATCCAGTCCCCTCTTACAGAAAGGACTCAGTCTGATCTCATCTTAATCCACCATGAGAAGAACACTTTGCAGCATTTAGTAAGTTACAGTGGCAAGGACAAACTTCCTTTAACACGCAGAAACCTCCAGCAGGACCAGACTCATGTTAGACACACATCTGCTGAGACCGATTAGTTATACACTTATGATTGACAAGCACCTCATACTATCACACTACAAAAAAAACTGAACTTTTCTATGAAGTTGCAAAATAAAACTGCTGCTTGCCTCATCCACAGCCAGAGGATGTAAAAACAGGGTCTGTGTTTTGCAGTAAAACATGTTTATTCGCCTCTAAAGAAGTTTGTATGTCTCAGTTTTTAAATTGTGTTTTCATAAAACAAAACTCTTTTATTCAGATCCAGTTGGAGGAGAGTGGTGGAAATGTGTGTTTAACCTCAGAGTGTGCCTGATGTCAGCGGGGCTGATTGGCTGGATGAGAGGGCTCTGATTGGGGACAACTCTCGCTAACTAGCCTCTAATTTAAAGGCCTGATTGATCAGAGGGTGTGAACAGAGTGAAGGGCACGCTGAACTTTGAATGTCTTCATACAGACACATGTTGTGTGTGTGTGTGTGTGTGTGTGTGTGTGTGTGTGTGTGTGTGTGTGTGTGTGTGTGTGTTTGAGCAGCCGGATGCAGATTCGATGAGTTCCATTATCTTCCTGTCTTTGATGAACAGGGATTAGCATTTAGCACCAAGCAGCGTCTGAATGGAGAAACAGCAGCATCGCTAAGAAGGCTGGGAAACAGAGGATTACAAGAGGCTTTCTGCTCCGTAATTTGATTTTAAAAGAGTCTTACCTTTGTTCTTTGTGCCCAGTTAGGATGTGCTGGGAGGTTGAGATTAGCAGAGAATCCAGTTTGTGACAAAGCCGATTAGCAGTTGAAACAGGGCCAACAACAGTTTCTTGTTGGAGAATCTGCATTTTGGAGTGACGGCTCTCCTGCCAGGGAGGCAAACGTTTCTTTCTCCTGTGGAAGATTTATGACTAAACATGATTTTAACACTTTTTGTGTTTTGCCGTCATGCACTGCAGCTGTAACATGCATTCACTGCAGACAGATAGAGGTGCAGATAGGTGTTAAAGGGAGAATAACTGTTATTTTATCCTTTTACACACAATAAATAAATTGTGAGGTTGTTTAGTTCTATCAGGAGGAAAGCTGCTGCAGCTTCAGCATTTGTCGTGGTCGTCTACTGCCATCTCCTGGATCATTACGGTCCTTTTTTAAACATGAACTCCTGGATCTGCACGTTTTAGAAAGACATGTTTTAATGTTATTGTTACAGTATTTCTCAATTGCTAAAACACTAAACCCTATTGTCTGAACCAAATCCCTTCACGGCCGGAACCCATGTATTGACTCAGTCACTCTTTTGGCAAAACCAAACTTGCACACTCATTCTCACTCACTAAAACACATGTTGCACTGTGATGCACTTGTGTTGCATAAAGGTAAGCACAGGTAGCAAAAGTGAAACACATTTGAAGCACAGGTGTCACAGCTTAAACACAACCAAAACTGATCACACTTGTGGCTCATGATGTGAGGAAACAAATATAAGCCTGATCAGAGAGCACTGGTTGTTGAAGGTTGTACAATGGGCAGAAATCATCTGAGAGGCAGAGGAAGAGTGTGAGGAAGAGGTGGTCGAGGAGGAAGAGGAGGGGAGCGAAATCAAGAAAGACAAAGAACAGTAGCTTCTGATGAAATCCGAGCTACTTTGATTGACCATATTCTTCATTATTTCTACAGCTTCATGTCCTGATGTGTTTTCAATTTTTTGATGTAGTGTGTAATGACTGCTCAGTTTGGTTTTAATTTTGATTGACTTGGGGTATGATCTGACAACTTTGTTTGGTTTTGCAGGAAGAGTCAGAGATTTGGTGAATGTAGTTTAAAAATTGGGTTTTGTGCTTACAGTGTTGAGAAAAGTGTGGTGGGTGTCAAGAAATGTGTTTTAGCAATTGAGAAATACTGTAATGTGACAAAACATCCGCAGGTGGAGCTTTATTTTATTTTTTTAAATCCCCAGAAAAAGGTAAATGGCGATGCTCTTGCAGACGGATAGATAAGTCTCATAAAATGTTGTACATTTTACCCAAAGGATGTTAACATGAGAAATCAGGTCTTCAAAATAAGTCAGCACAATGTGCAGCTTTTCTGGAGCTTTCAACCCTGTCACACAGTTTTTATCGGCTAACTGAGCTGTGTTTTTTTCTGCTCTTTTAAGAACATTTTCCCAGACCTCCATCTAACAAAGTCTACACGCAGAGTAAGAAAGCAATAATTCTCCTGATTTGTTGCGGTAAATTCAGACATTTGTGAGGACAACAATGTGATTGGTGATTCTCTTGCCTGCCTGATTACATGATCATGTTTAAATCAACATATTTTAATGCTAAGATATGATAGCAAAAGAGACTCCAGGGATATGTCTTACTAACTTGTGAAGTATTTATTAAATCAAAGTTACTGCTTAATTGACCTTCACTGTAATTTATAGTATGTAACATATTAGAGCAGTGAGTGAGCACTCCCAGGCTACCAGAGACTAATGCTGCGTTTCCACCAGGTGGTTTCCACTAACAAAAGTTGGGAAAGGTACCAAAATAATGGATAACATATCAGTATGTTAGAATGCTATATTGCTCATGCTTTTAACATTAATGTATCTGATACAAAGCAAACACAAAGTGCAGACATCAATTTTTCTGTCTCTTTTGGACAAGATCGCTGCAAAAAAACACCTTCTATTTTCTAGATTTTCAGTCAATGACACACACACGTGAGACTTGCCACTCACATCAGCATAATTGGTCTGATTTGTTAATAAAATCACCAAAATGAAATCAAGCCGGAAGCTGTCACACAGCCAACTCACCTTCTGAGGGAAGCATCGAAGTGTACAGCTCTCAATGGGAACACAAACAAGATGAGGGTACCAAACCGTACTGAACCAAACCGGACCTCTTGGTGGAAACGCATCATAAATGTCCTTGTATGCGTGTTCTCGTTTGTATTCCCATCGTATCAGAGGAGCTGTCTTTCAGAAACATCCTGTTTGGTATTTTAGGAACTTTAAGATCTCCACTTCCTAAATGCCACTTGTGCGATCAAACACTGAAGGATGCAGCTGCAGGGGAATAAAACTGAGGCCTCTGAGGGCACACAAACCAGTATGTGTTGGAGGGAATCCAGACTTCCACTGAGTCCAGTTTGGGGAACAGACCTTTGTAAGCCATAGAGACGCCAAAATGTTGCACAGAGGTTTGAAATGTCAAGAGATATTTGACCCTACTTTAGTCACTGGGGGAGCAACAGCTCTCCTTTTTGATGTGAAGGAAATGAAGTAAACGAGAAATTCTTTGCACATAAGTAGGAATGGGTTCTTAGACGTATTTGAGCCAACAGACTCTTATTTGGCATTTTAGGATGGTTCAAGATCTTCACAGGTATGCTGCAGTCCATATGTTCACAGCAGCTCCTCACTCTGACCAGTAGGGGGCGCACTGCACACAAAGTTCTGCTTCTGATTTCATGATTTCAGTCCAAACTTTACCTCCTTGTCTGCTGTGTTTTTCTGACGATGACCTCTCTTTGTTCATCAGTGGATTCATTAACATCTCTGAGACCAGGAGAAACCAGATGGGTCAGGCTGGACTCTGCTGAATCTATGATGTTCTTGTTTTAAAATCTGTCTGACTTCTTTTTTTTATCATTGATTAGATTTTGATTCAATGGTTGATATTGAAATGTATTTAAATATCTGAATTTAAAAGCACTTACTTCTCTTTCTTGAAGAGTAATCCTCCGTTTGGGTTTGGTTCAGAGAAATTTAGAAGGTGGAGGTTAGAGGGAAAAGTGTACGAACAGTACTTTATGTTGTTGTTTTTATTCATCATGTCCATAAAAGCCTGTTTTACCAACCATAGATGTTTCTGGGAGTTCTTGACTTTGTTATCTTTGTTATCTAAAGACCTGTTCGGCTGATAAAGTTATCATAATCACTTAAACTTATAATATCATTACTTTGCTTTTATTATTTATATCACACATATTTTGAGCCTGGTTGGCTCAGGTACAGGCTACAGTTTTGACGCAAACTGTTCTGGATGGAGGTAGCCTGTGACCTCCAGTGCTCCTAATGAGCCCATCATGTTGGGAGAGTGTGTGTGTTGTGGAGGGAAAGAGGGTGAAAAAGAGAATTTTAGGAGGATTGATCTCTCAGGAGATTTTACACTAGGTTTTTCTCCCTGCCAAGTGACTCCACCTTTTGTTTTGGCCAATTTCTTTAACTCGTCTACTTACTTTTAGTAGAATTAGTGGCTGGCTGTGGTGATTTACACCTCCACTCCACCTTTTAGACCCTAAAGGCCTTATTTTTATTGTTTATGAGGGTGCAAATTTCTTTTTGTTGGTGTTCCTGTCCATGACCTCTGTCCTTCATGTCACGTGACTTGCAGAAACGTAACAAACATTTTATCGTCTCATGAACAATATTTGCTAATTTTAAATCTAATGTGAGCAACATGTTTCAAACAGTTAGGACAGAGACACATTAACTGTTGTGTCGCATCACCTCCTCTTTAAACAAATGTTGTCCCATTCTTTCCTGATATAGGATTTCAGTTGCTCAACAGATTAGGGTCTCTGCAGACAGGCTAGTTCAGCACCTGGACTCTTCTACTACAGAGCCATGCTGTTGTTATGTGTGCAGAATGTGGTTTGGTGTTGTCTTGTTGAAATATGTAAGGTCTTCCTGAAGAAGTCATTGTCTGGATGGCAGAATATGTTGCTCCTAAACCTGTATATATATTGTTCAGCATTAATGGAGCTTTCACAGATGTGTAAGCTACCCATGCCATGGACACTTACCATCACTAGCTAGTTAACTGTGAGCTGATAACAAGCTGGGTGGTCCCTCTCCTCTTTATAGCGGAGGACACAGCGTCCATGATTTCCAAAAAGAATGTAAGGTTCTGATTCATCTGACCACAGGACAGTTTTTCACTTCACCTCAGTCCATCTTATACGGGCTCAGGTCTATAGAAGTCTCTGGTGTTTCTGGATCATTTTTATATATAGTTACCTCTTTGCATGGTACAGTTTTAACCTGAATTGGTAGATGCAGTGATGAACTGTGTTCACAAACAATGTTTTTTTTTTAAGGGATTTTGAGCCCATGCAGTGATTTCCACTATAGAGTCTTGTCTGTTTTTAATGCATATTGGTTTTGTTCCTTGTCCCTTTTGTACAGAGGTGTCTCCAGATCAAATCTTTTAATGATATTATGTACTGTAGATGATGAAATCCACTCATTCTTTGTCATTTCACTCTGAGGAACATTATTCTCAAACTGTTGAACTATTTGCTCACGCAGTCTCTCAGAGTGGTGAACCTCTTCCCATCTTTCTTTCAGAGAGACTCAGCCTCTCTGGAGTCATTTTTATACCCAGTCATGTGACTAACCTGTTGATCATTGACCTCATTAGTTTAGAGATGATCCTCCAGGTTGTTTGTTTTTAGCATTACACAACATTTTATGTGTTTTGTTGTCCCTGTTCTAACTCTTCATATGCCACTGGCATCAAATTTAAAATGAGCATGTATTTTCAAGTATTAACATTTTTCAATTGCAACACTTAATTTGTTGTCTTTACCCATTTCAATCAAAAATAGGCTTAAAATTATATTCAAACCATTAAAATCAGTATTAATCTACATTTCACTTTGTGTAAACCGACTTGTCAGTTACCCGACTCTGATCATTTATCAGCCGTAAGAAGAAATGCTTCGCTCAAACCTGACAAAGGTACACATACACTACAGAGTGGACAAAACAACCAATAGTTTTTTTTATTGCCATTGTGCATGAACTTTGACACTGCAGGTTACACAGGGAGTATCATGTGGTGAGTCGATGAACACTCGGACCTGCATGTGATGTGCTCTGCTCGCTCTCAGTGCTGGTTTTGGATCGATTGATGGCTTTAGCAACAAACTGCTTGCTGATCCAGCCGCCATGCTCAAAACCAAAGTAATGCAGGATGAGACGCTTGTGTCAAAGAACGGACAACATCCGGGAGGACAACACCTTTTTTTATCCTATTATTGCACACATCTAGTTTACCAATGCCGAGTATATGTGGGACATTGGGAAAGCCATAGCTCTTGGTAAGGTGCTGAAATGTCTCAAGAAACCACAACATTGCATTGAGCCTCTTTAAAAGCCACATATATACAAAACATGAATGAGCGTCAATGCAGGGAGTCCACAAGCACACCAGATACCAAAATAAACGTGGTTATATTTCACTCTTGCAAATGAAAGTTGTGGATCATTTACACCTGGGCGGGGTGATGCTCATTTCACAGCCTAGAGGACGGTGTTCAGCACAGAGCACACGAGATGTCTGGTAGCGTCAGGGCGCCTACGACACTGAGGAATAACAGACAGTGAGAGGGAGGCAGGCCGGTGCGGTCCTTTTATCTGTGCATCAAACACATGAAGGCGCTGTAAGCAAACGTCTCTCCGCTGCAGCTCGTCTGGAATCAAAAGGCTGAGAGATATTTTAGGAATGAAGCATCGCGAGTCTATTTATGTCTGGGATACTAAAATCTCATGGAATGCATTTCATGGAATAGTGACGATTTGGATTATCACAACTGAGTTCGGACGTGCAGGCTGGAGTCTAAGGTTGTACATTCATTATGATTAGCCAGAACTCATTTGAGCTTTGATGAACCTCAGAACTTTAAAGTGAATGAAAATATAAAATTATGCAAAATGTTAAAAACAGGAGAAAGAGTTTAATTATAAAATATGGAGTTTTGGTGTCTTGAGACGTTTTAATTTTTAACCAACAGAGTACCTGCAGAGGTTGCACATGCAAATACAGCAGTGTTTGCTCAATTTGTGTTGTTTTTTAACCCCTTGTTGTCTGATTACATACAGAAGAGGATTAGGGCCACGGGAAAAAATAAATAATAATAAGGTCCAATATATTTTTTTTGTTATTATTATTATTCTGAGAAAATATTCAGAATTTGGAAATTCTGAGTTTAAAGTTGTCATAATAATAATAATAATAATACAAATATATTGGACCTTCATTTTTTTTTTTTCAGTGGCCCTTTATCCTCTTCCGTAGATTACATCTCCAACTTCAAGAGATTTAAATTACGTTTTGCAAATGTAATCAAAAATTGCTGGCAGTCAAAAACTTAATGTACCACCAAGTTCTTACCAACACATGTCTATGCTAACTCATCTCTTATAATGAGTTCTATTTTTCTTTGTCAGATTCAAAGCTAGATTCTTAGATTTTTAGAGGCAACCTCAGAGCAGCAAAAACAAGCTGAAAACTCACAATCCACATCCACATCCACCCTCCCTCAGGTTCTATTCTTCATGGAGTCAGTGTGAAGAAGGATTTCTTTACTTCTCTTCCTGGGCATCATTTTTACACACTTTGGGGAACACGTGAGTGAAAGGAACAACAGTTTTAAAATGACTCCAAATGACTGCTGTAGCTGGTAGATTTGAAAATAGATGACGTTATGGATAGTGCAATTAATATATGTTGTACTTTACGTCATCCTTATATTGAGTTGGTTTTGAGACAACTATTTACAACACGGATGTAATTAACACAAACACAGTGGAGAAGCCAGCTGTAGATCAGCTAATCACATGTCAGGTGCCTGAGCAGATAAGGCTCTAAAAGCTGTGACATGTGATGATAAAAGCTAAACACCCAGCTGTTTGAAATACTCAATTCTGATTGCTCAAACCCCAATACCACCAATGGTGATACATTTTCAACAGCAAAGGCGACACCAGAGGCAACCTGATCACATACGTCATATCAAATAAATCCTCAGAAAGAAGTTAGTCACATTCCCCCTCTGCCTGTTGACACTGTGGTAAAAACGTCAGTGTGGTCTCAGGCTGGTCTTGGGAGTGGGGAAATAATGACAGTTAGTGGGCACAGATGTGAGAGCAGCCTGAGGAGCTACTGGACCCCAACCATCTCTGAGAGGGAAAAGTGGAGCAACATCCTGTCCTGCAATCCAGATAACGACAGCAGAACTGAAGACAGCATCTCTAAGCTGCTTATCTCTACAAAGTCACTGAAACCAGAAGAGGTAGAGATAACAGACACAATGAGTTCAATAAAGACAGATGTCTTATGTTACTAAATAAGTTCTCCACCTGTCGAGATCATTCACAGCAACAAGCTGAGTCTGTACCAGGAACTTTGAAGGGACAAACTTTGATCTGGTGCTCTTGCATAAAGGATCACATAGCAGTCATTATCGATTGTCTTACAGAAAATTTTCCAGGATCATTTCCAAAACTTTTGTACCTTTGAGTCACTTTGACCCCAAAATATGTTAAAAATGGAGCCCAGGTTTAAAAACATGAGAGTACCCTTTTCAGTTTCACGATGAAAGTGCTTCTTTGGCTTAGAAAACTGAAGTTTAGCTTTTGATTGATTGTTTCTAGCTCAGTTAAATGTTTGTACACCATCACCTCCAGCCTGCACCTGCAAAGAACCAAACACTTCAGTTTGATAGTTTCTTCATGTGACGGTTCTGCAGACTCGTCCACTTCTGGTCCTCTATCAACAACCACACACATCGTCTTCAGGCTTAAAAACCCAACAACCACTGCACGTCATGCTAGTCTCTGTCTGCATGCTGCCATCAACACTCACACGCACACACACTCACTCACACACTGTCAGTCACAGTGTGTGTGGTCCGTTCTGTATCCTAACATCAAGCCTTCGACCTCTGCAGCGTCACTCTCACAGTCTGCTCTCAGACTGGAACAAAAAGGAATGATTCGTCAGGGAATGAGAAACCAGGAAGAAATGAACTCTGTTCTGCCTTGTCGAGCTGCAGATCTTTGTATGGACATACATTCCAAATTACCTGAGTACACACTCTGATTGTGAAATACCTGAAGCGAGGCCAGATGCAGACGCTGTGCAACCAATTTATGGCCATTTTCTCTTTTTTTTTTTCTCTTTGCCCAATTATTCTCTCTGTAGAGGGTTTAACAATGAGACCTGGATCGTGTAAACAGAATCCTGAAGAGTACAGCTGTTCCTCCTTTTCACTACGTCACACAGCAATACACAGTTTTGGATTTTCTTCTTTTAAAACAAGCACTTTTCTTTCTTTTCATAGAGATATATATGTGTATATATATGTTTAGAGAGCTTATTCATACTGTGAATGTTGAAACTGAACACAATAACACATAATTTAATCAGAAATATACTACCAGTTTAAAATGCATGCCCCTCCCCCCATCCATAGTGCTCCGTTCTTCCCTCGGGTGCCTGCACGTAACCATCAGGTCCTCCCCTGCCAACAACAAACGCAGGACAAACATTGAGGTGGCAAGTCTTTGTGGCGGCGGTGGTGGATATTGGGACATTGTTGCTACGTCATGCAGAGATAGAGGGGGGTGGAGGGGGTCAGCACAGAGAGACAGAGCCCCCCCCCTGGCGTAGCAGAGGGAGGTGTTGGTGGGACAGTCAGTGGTGATGCTCGGTGGATTCCAGAGCAAGAGGCCAGCTCTGCTCAGGTCTAGCTGATGGCTGGGCTGTCTGTGGGGGGGTCTGAGGTCTCTGAGGGCGAGCCGGGCTCCTCCGGGGGGTCATCTGTGCTGGTGCTCGTGGAGACCTGAGTGGGGCCGCCGTACGTGGCCCCCTGCGGCTCCGTGTTGTCCTCGTCCTCCTCGGGCTGAGAGGCAGGGTTGAGGTGCAGGGAGCCGGGGAGTTTGACGGGGCAGAACGCCGAGCCTGTCGGGATGAAGTTGACCTTGTTTTTGTCGGGGCAGGAGAAGAGCGGGACTGAGGCTGATGCTGACTGCCTGGAGCTGCAGAAAAAACACATGGTGAGGAAAGAGGGGGGTTTAACCTTTTAGACCTCAGGAGAGTTTCATAATGTTGGTGCAACAAGAGTCTGTTTCCACTGACTCTGTGTTTCGCACCCACAACCTCGATTTCAGAACACTTCTCTTCGGCGCTTACTGACTCCTCTGTTGGTGAAAATATCAAAGTACCTAACTGATAATACCAAGAAACTAAAGACATTTTAATCAAATCGAATGGCCTTGAAGTTTTTCTTGTTCTTGACTTTGTTTTCCATGTTCTCATACTCAGGGAATGTTTTCAAAAAAAGACAGGTACTGTAAAGTAAAAAGTACTGAGAGATTCAGAGAGTTAGATTTGACATAAGTATCAAACAGTCTTTACCTCTGCTCATCAAAAGCTTTAATCTTCTCGCAGCCCTCCGGCGGCTCTCGCTTGAACATGTAGCTGTTGTTTGGTTTGGGCGAGGAGGCGAACTTGGGCAGAGGTGAGCTGCTTCCACTGTCTGTGAGCACAGAGAGAGATACAGGGATCCACATCAGATCCCATCAACGATGTTCAAATGTCTCCAATCTTCTGTTTCTTGTAGTCAAACACTTTTCTAAAACCTGACACACCTTCTACTGACAGAGAGGTCTAACATTTCAGCTTTTTTACCTTTATCCCGGTCATACAGGAGATCCTCTGTGGAGTAGGGACTGCCATCATGTGATCCAGGGGGGCAGGCAGGTGACGGGCAGGGAGACAGGCTTGAGCAGCTGCTGGACCGGCCGGGGGCAGAGGGGGTCTGGGTGTCCACGCTGCGGGTGCTGCTGCTGCGCTGCTGGGGAGGGAAGGGTGCCCTCCGCCCATCGGGAACCTCCAGAGACTGCAAAGACAGACAGAGAGACAATACAGATGAGAGAGAGAAACTCACTGAGACCTCCCTGTATGATAAAACAGACTCCTCACCTTCAGCTCCTCCTTCTCTCCGTTGTCTTTGATGAAGACCTTCTCCAACTCGTGGTTGATGCCCTCCATGCTGCTGGGCACCCTGGAGATGGAGGGCTTTGGCACCGTGATGTTGGACAGCGGCATCTGAGCCGACTTCGACATGGAAAACTGCTGCAGAGGGAGGAGATGATTTAAATTAGTGCATCAGAATGTTTCCTACTGCTACTTCAAGTCACAAGGGATGCAATGAGTTGTCTCCTGGTTAGAAAAGCCCCTTTGTGTTTCTTTCTTCAGTAAAAACAGCGAAAAAGCGAATTCACAAGAGTTGAAATATCTGAACTCCAGTGAATCGATCGCGGCGCAATAGCCAATCAGCGTGCAGATCACCCGGTGATGTAAGGTGTGATGTATGGACCAGCGGAGATTCACTCATCTGGAATACATGGGACACTTTGATTCTATCTCTGTGCAGCTTCCCCAAACTCTGTGACTCTACCTGTTTTTATGGGATCAGGAATAAACAGGAAACACAACACATTCTCGCGTCGGTATTTGCGCGAATAGCACGATCGTTCACGTCTGGTGTGAACATGACATAAAAGAGTTAATTATCCGCATGTAATAAGATATATTTGGCGGTCTGTTCTGGGAGCTCCTTGCCCTTCATGTGCCCACGTGGAAGAGCAAAGCCTGAGGGAAATCCCCTCTCATGGGAAATGGATGAGCACCACAACCCCCACATGATAAAAACTTGTTCCCTCAAGATAATACCCTGTGCGCACAATATAAAAAAATATATCACTTGTAAACTCTGATTTATTACCTTTAGTTAGCTTACAAAAGGTGAGCAGACGTACTGGTTTAACGTTACCGTCACAGCTCCGGTGTCATGATGGGATCTATGATGTCCCAATATACGATTTAACTCTTTAGTCCTCAAAGAGCAGTGGAGCGTTAACACACCAGAATAGAGATGGGAAGTGTGCTCTCCCCACCTCAGGCTTCGCCCTTCCATGTAGGCAGGTGGAAGGGCAGGGAGCTCTTAGAACAGAACCATACCACCAAATATAACTTAATTTATGCAAATAAAGAACTCTCTTTGCTGAGAGTGATCCTGATTGAAATCCTGTTCAAAGACGTTTAGCTCTGTTTGCTAGCAAAGCTGGTTGTAGAGTTTCTCCGTCTGAAACTTCAACAGAAATCGTACGTCTCATTGGTAATCCTGCTCCAGTATCAAACATGAGGACAAAACTTGATGTCAAAAGAAAATTATCTAAAGAATAAGAACTCCTCCTGCTCACTGACTTACTCTCTCTGACAAACTTTACCAGCAGAACTCTGAACAGAGACACTTCAGGGTGAGAGACATATAGACTCTGCTGGAAACCATGTGAATGCAACATCACTCTCAGTCTGGCTGTGACAATTCAAACACACATTCCCCGAGACTATTTGTGATAAATACATGTCTTTAAGGACCCTGATGATGAAGAGTGTTCAGACGGTGCGGTACCTGGGCGTGGCTAGCTATGGAAGTGTGGTTGGTGGTGCTTGTTAGGCCGTTGTAGGTGATGGGGTTGTACTGCAGGGGGGACAGTCTGTCCTTGTCCTTACTGTGGCGTCCCCCTTGTTTACTTCGTTGGAGCTGCTGCCGGAGCTTTGCAATCTGCTGGATACACGAGAGGAGAAGAAAACAGAGGAGACTTTAGACGGATGTAACAGGAACCAGCTGGGTGAAACAAAAGTTTTCAACACAAAACTTTATGATAAACGCTTCCTGTCCTATCAGACCGCTCTGGTGATGCTTTATGACTGTAGCAAGGGTGGAAGCAGCTGCGGCCCCCCGTGATGAGAGCAGAAGCTACCACCACCCTCTAACACCCAGATATAAAGACAGTGGTTGGAGTGACTTAACCAAACTAAACACAGAAAATGTCAAAAAGTCTGAAAATCAACACCACGAACCTGCAGCCCTGGACTGTGGCGACCTTATTACATTTTCATTGAGCTGAAAATGATCTTAATGAGCAAGTGGTTTGATTTCTCACAAATATGACTTCTGAGTTAACTCCACCAGCAGACAGTGAGCTGTGTTTGAAAGCTAACATAATACAAGAAAATGATGTGAAGATGTATTTCTGAACAGATATAACTACAGCACATTCATGAACATGCCAACGCTAACAGGTCAGGGTTACAACAACTTTATGTCACGTTCAGATTGGAACTCAAAAAGTCTGGACAAGTAAGATCCAAGTCACAATTGGAAGTGGACTGAAACGTGATCCAACCAGATTTCAATAAGTGCATCTCAGTCCGGCTCAGTTGACCAATCAAAACTAACTTAACTTTGTGTCAAATGGAATAAAATAATCACAGACTTCCTTCAAGTTTGTGCTACCACCATCAAGCTAAGCATACAAGTGCAGTTGTATCACAGTTGTAGCACTATTTAAGAGACCTGAGGATGAAACTGAATCAAATACTGTAACTACTAGATCGCTGCTAAACGGTCAACTGACTGCAGGCCAGTCAACATGTGAGAGACCCTTAAGGACGTCCTCAGTCTGACATGTTGTGATCTGCTTTACTGTTGCAGGTAACAATAGTTCCACACGTACAGGAACTGTATGAAACACAGAAAGTGGAACTCCTGAAGAGTGCAAAAGCTGTCGCATTAACCAGGGATCACTGTACATGAGTGAGGGATCAAAATGATCTCAAAATAAATGCACACACCATACTGACACTGATTAAACGTTTTGTACATGCACTCCTGTATATTTCTTAATGTGCGACAGTGTTATCCTTGAAAGTAATGAAGACTAAAGCCTGTATTTGACAGAATAAACACTCTGAAGCTTCTCCTTTCTCTCAGTCGTGGCTTCAGACCAGACAAGTGTAGCAGAGCAACATTTATTTGAATAAAACATCTAAAAGTGAATATCATAAAGAGCATTGTATAACATTAATTTATCCTCCAATAAAGACTGTGGTAAGATTAGCTTTATATTGTTAATACAGACTTAAAATCTGATTTCAAATGTAAAATAATGGAGCTTTAAATGTAAGATTAAAATGTGTGATTAATCACAATTAACTGCTGAAAGTTTGTGATTAATCAGGATTTTAAAAAGTCACATTATACAGTCCTAATTGGAGGTAAACCTAGATGCAGTGATGGGACGCATTTCATTGACCTGGTGTGCATCCACCAGATGTCACTGCTTCCTGTGCAGCCTGCAGAAACAACACAGACATCACATGCACTCACTTATTCTGTGTCCTCTGGCTCTGCTTTGGAAATAAGACTCAACAGTTTCACAGGTTTTATTTCTATCAGTCAAAAACTTAAAGACTTGAGTATTCTAGACATGAAGATAGTGGTGTCTGTGTCAGAGTGATGAAGTCATTCCCAGTCCTCCCACATGCACACCAGTACTCAGGAACATGTCTGTACACATTCCACTCACACAGTCCTCCTCTCACACTGCACAAACACAACACATGCAGCACTTATCAATGCTGGCTCTGTGTCAAACAGCTGTTATGTGATCCTTATATTTGGGCCTCTGAAGCCTCGGTCACAGTGAAGTCCTGCTTAGGGTTTGTTTCCTTCTAAGCCTTAACTCAGGCCAGACCCTTCTCAGGTAAATTTAAACGTCTAAAAGAATGATCAATAGTAAAAAATGTTGAGTGTATTAGCGCCTCCTGGAAAGATATAAACTCTTGCACTTTCGTAACGTCTGGTCAACCTCTCTCTCTCTCTCTCTTTGTTACCCAAGCTGGTAATGATCGATTAGCAGTATGCATGAGCCAGGTTAACGCCCCAACAAAGCATTACATTAATGGCAGTAGACCCCACAGGTGCTAACATCAGGATTACCACACCTATTAGGCGTGTGTAAAGGATGCAGGACATCGTGCTTCTACTGTGTGCTCAGAAACATCACACGCATTTACTCGGTTCAAGTTTGTTATCTTTGATGATTGACTTGCTGATAAATAGCTGTTTGTTCATTCTATATTCTTTTAATAAAATGTCCATTTCTTCTTCTGCTGAAACATTGTTTCTTCTTGATCTTCTCTCAGTCACACCGGAACAGCTCGCTATGTTTATTGTTGTTTATGCGTAGTAGGCATGCGCAATTGGAATTTGTTGGATAGGGGTTTTCCAGGAGGTTCCCTGGACATATGACGTTTTGCACCAGCCTCGCTTTCATGGCGCAATTAGTTAATTGGCTCTGCAGTTGTGCATGCGGCTAATGCTACGGCCAAATGGGCCGTTCCATAACGGTACGTTAAGACTAATGGTCCCGTTTGTGTAAAGGCTGGACGTGCATTACGGGCCCAGGTGTGGAGACACTACTCTTTTTTCCGAGATATTATTCGTTGGTTTCTTCCAAGGCCGATGTCAAACTTGAATGCTTAAAAAAGAAAAATGCTAGATAATCTTCTTTATCCGGCTGTCTAGGTATCATCTGTGTGTTGGCAACACTGGTGGTGCATCCTCAACTTCAAGAGAGATGAAGGAAGATATCGAAGGATATAAATGTTCATTTTTCTGCTCACCGAATTTAATTTTCCCTTACGTGTTTGTGACTTTCAACTGTCTGGCTCGGTATTATTACGTCCCTCTGATGTACATTAATTTGCTATTAGCAGCAGCTGCACAGCTCAGTCTGCAAACTTTCCTCTTTTTTCCTCGTAGCTTATCTACTGACATCTGTGGATTCTGTGTCAGCGCCGCTCCTCCTCTGCAGCCCTGTAACTCAGTAACATGCCTGTGCACACATTACCGAGGGCCGAGCTGTCATCCGGCCGGCCCTCATTGTTCCCTCTGCTGCAGGAGGCAGAGAGGAGCCAGCTGGGGCTTGGCTGACCATAAATTGCACTGGGTTATAGCCGTTTCAAAGACGGGAAGTGAGTAGTTAAGAGGGAGATAGTGTTATCTGCCACCTCCCTGCTGCTGCATGGTGGAGCTGAGAGGGGCTGATAGTGCCATGCTGGGTGCAGCTTCAGAGGAAGTGTGTGTCACTGTTGCTGCATCCCATCAGCACCACAAAGACACCATACCAAGCCTGTGATGTCACTCAGCCTGAAGAAAATGTCAATAACAGCCAGTGCTCCTCAGTCACTACTATTTCAACACGTTTGCCAAACAGACAACTGGCAAGTAGAACCAACAATTCTTCTTTAGTCCCATCGGCAAAACAAGACACGTTCAAATGTTAATGACATTATGACTCCAACAACTCTCTACCTGTTCATTTTTAGGGCATTTGTGAGACATTCAAATATAATCTATATCTTTAATGAGTCCAGTTTCAAGAACGGATCCCAAAGTTTGGAGGAGAACATTATGAGGTGGAATCTGATGCTACTACTAATTGTCATTTGTAGTCGACCAATCAGGTATCAGCAGGCTTTGGTTTCCTGTATGGAGAGCAAAAGCAGGAGGAACAGAATCCAGTGTAATGACATCCCCATGGTTGGTAATCTGAGGAGGATTTCTTTCTCTCTATGAACAAATATCTGCATGAAGAGCAGAAAACAATCTGTTCTAGATCAAACATTTACACTGAGACACAAATCTGCTTGATGCTGTGTCATTAAAGATAATCAGCGTTTAGATTTCCTGACTTCCTGGAATGCATCAGAATTATGGATCCCACCTCCATTCAACAAACAAATGTTTGAAAGTAGTTTTCTTCTCCTCTTGAGGACAGACCTGACAAAGCTTTTTTATTTTCAGCTACAACTACCCTGTAATAACAGATTCTATATAAACATGTTGAATCTGGATCTCAGGGTCTGGATTTTAGTCTGAGAACTGTTCTGGTTCTTGTTCATAGTCTGAGCAGTGCTGACCAATCAGGTGTCAGCAGGCTTTGGTGTCTGCAGTTTAAACAGTCTGTATGGCGAGCAAAAGCAGGAGGAACACAATCCAGTGTAATGACATCCCCATCGTTGGTAATCTGGGGATGATTTTCTTTTACAGATATCTGCATGAAGAGAAGAAAACAATCTGTTCTAGATCACACATTTACACTTTGACGCAAATCAGCTTGATGCTGTGTCACTAAAAACATTCAGTGTTTGGATTTCCTGACTTCCTGGAATGCATCAGAAATGATAGATCCCACCTCAAACTTCAACAAACAAACATTTGAAAAGTTGTTTTCTAGTCAGAGGAGCATTGACCAATCAGGTATCAGCAGGCTTTGGTGTCTGCAGTAAAAACAGTCTGTATGAAGAGCAAAAGCAGGTGTTGATCAACGTAAGAATTCTCAATGTGATCCCAGAATTCTGAGATAAATTTAACATTCTGTGATGAAGGTCAGACCTGAATCACAAATATCAGTGGCCCTAATCCTCTTTCATAGACCTCCAGGACAGACCCGACAAAGCTTGACTTTTGACTAATCTGCATCATGATGTGGTTATTTCAACAAACGTAAGCCAGAGAGAAGCCTCTGTTAAACTTACAGTGAAACTGAGACTTAGCACAAGCAGATGAAAGAGCGCTCCTCTCTATGCAAACATACTGTATCTGGAGGGGTGAGTTTAACTTCACATTTTATCTGAACACACATATCTCTTTTCAAACAATGCGAACCGGGTCGTATATCCGGGCTGGTGCTCGTGCTTGTGCTGGTTCGGAGCCGGTTGATCTTGGGAACCAACACGGCACCTGTTTGTTTTTCCACCCGCTGGAGCCCTTGGAAGAGGCACGCCATGACGTCAGATTTATGTAATCTTTCCCCCACAACAACAATAATGGCGGACAACGATAGCTTGTCTACTCGGCCGACCATGCCTTTGCCTTGGAATCCATTAGTCTTTTTATAATTTTCGCTGCAGGACAATGGTGGAAACACGTTTGGTTTCACGTTTCACCAACATCGCACCTCACTCCTGACGTGAGCGGTTTATGGTTCTAGACCAGCAAAGAGTTGGAGCCACCAGTTTTCCCGGCCGGGAGCCGGTTCACTCGCAGTCGAAACAGAAAAAAAACAGTTCTCAATTGAGCGCCGGCTCTGAACCGGCCCTGAAACTACCTAGGTCGAAAAGGAGTAACAGTCACTTCTCAAGTTGCTAACTGGACTGTAAACAATGCAGCATACAGCTACAGTAGTCTTGGCTGACCAGTGTTTGCCGCTAACTACTGGCTTCATCAAACAACAACACATAAGTAGGCCATTACATCCCATCAGACAACATCAGATGAGTTAGAAGAACAGCCAGCTCCTCAAAGTGGAACTTCACAGATGCCCCAAGATAAATCACCCATCCACTTTCAAAATAACTTATGATGTTGGAGTTAATTCTTAATGACAGTTCACATGTCTGAATAATGATTCTATATGGGTACTTTACCCACAAACATCTATAACAAGACAAAGACCACTCGTTTGTGGGTAGCTGTTATTCAGGAACGGCTCATACCGCTCCATGTCTGTACATTAAATTAAAGGGCTTGGTCTATATGTGTGTCTGTATTAATAACAGTGTCATGCCTCTTTGAGCTGATCGGCACTGCCCCAGGACGCAGAGCGGTGGTGGGTGCTCCTCTTCTCTTCTGCTTCGTCACTCCAACATCCAGGAGTCTGAAAAAAACATCACAAATACACATTTAATCTGGGGTTGTTAAAAAATGTTCTCAGATTTTATGCATTGTTTTAGTTAGATAGTAATAATGTGTGAAACTACAACATCACACCTGTCAGCTGTGAGTTTACTCTCTCTAGAGATTGTCAAGTATATCTTTAAAACCTCTCCAGAAAAAAAATCCTCTCTAGCAATCGATGATCGATGTGACGGATTCATAGAGGAAGCATGGACAGACACATAGTGTAGAGTATTCACACACAGCTCAGTGAAAGCTGAGCTGGGCGCTGTGACAAAGTGAGAGAGCTCTTCACTGAACTGTCTCCTCCAACAGTGCAACCCAACACACACACAGACACATTAATGCAATACAACCTCCACATTCAACACCCAGAGGAAACTGGACCGCTGTCTCACTTGGCTCCCTCATTTTATTGAGTCCAACTCAAAGAGACTTTTTTTAAAGCTCTCAGAAGCACTCAGTAACTACAACCTAAAGTGCAGTAAACTGAAATACTATAGATGTCCCCATCATGATGTCAACTATCAGAGCCGATCATCAGAAAATATTTGAATATTTTAGATACTCCATTGCTGATTTCATGAGCTGAAAGCCAAAACCAAAATAAGCTTGAAATATTTCACTTGACATCCAATGAATAGAAAGTTTAACTTTGTGCATTTAATTATTTTTAAAAAATGAACTTTCTTGCAATATACTGAGCTGCACCTATGACGTCAAAATGTTTCTCTTGAAACAAAAAGTCACAAAAAGATGAGTTATGTTGAAATTACATTGTGTTTTTCTTGTTTCCTCAGTTCCATGAAGTAAAACGTTATTTTGTATTAGATGATCAGTTTGCAATCATTACTGTAATTAAATAAACAGACTCTGAACCAGATTGAATTTTGAATCATCTTATAAAGATGAGATGTACGCCTGTAGTCTGAGCATTCGGGAAGGGTGTGCATGAAAATATGAGATGGAAGAAAGCCCCTTCAAGATGAAGCCTGCATGCTTTTCAGCGAGAATACAGACAAGTCATTATTTCTGTTGATATTTTTCAGCTCCTCTCCCTCTGTTGCACCACAACTTTTATCAACATGAAGTACTTACAGGGAAGAGAAATCTGCACCAGTTCTGAACAGCTGTATGGAAAGCTGTGCACTTGTGATTGAAACAAGCTGAGGATCTTTGATCTGAGGTCTGGGCTTATAATTGATGACCACACTTCATCTATATGTTCACTCACTGCTGTTCACGGACTGCTAACGTTAGCTAACACAGTCTCCAGATATCAGATGTAAAAGGGGAAGAGCATATGAAACATTTATCAAACACCACACAGACAGACACACACACACACACACACTATCAGGCTTTTGTGTGACTTCAGGAGTTAATAATAAACGGTGAACTAAGAGCAAACAGGTCATCGGGCTTTTGAAGCTCCACGGATGCGTAGGTGGGAAATGTCACACAGCGTGGTGGACACGGGATGTAAAGAACAGTGTGTATAAGTGTGTATTAGTGTGCGTGTGTGTGCGTGCGTGTGTGTGTGGGGGGGGGGGGGGGGCATCTGAAGTTCAGCAGCAGGAGACGCTCACAGGGCAGGAAGAAGTGGGCACAAATTGGGGGCAAAAATAACACAGAGTATTTTCACTATCAAGGCATGAGTAATACAATCCAACCCGCATTTCACAGTCAGAGTGAAACTGAACTGAGTCAGGGGGATGGAGCTGGATTCAGGAAGACCTCCACACAGAAACACACTGGGTCTAAAGCAGGCGGCCTATTCTGGTATGATGTAGACCGTTGATGTCTTTACTTTATTTAAAACTTTTGAAATCCTTTATGGAGTACAGTAGCTGTAGACATGAGAGCTTTAAGGTCTGATGACTCACACAGGCTTCATCCAGACGGCAGAAAATGAAACTACTGATGATAACTAACATCACCACAAACACCCCCTCAGGTGCAGCTCTCCTGTCTTCAGAAAGGTCTTTTTATTGTAAAAAACAAAGAGAAAGCCTAACTGTGACCTTGAAAGCAAACGTTTAATAACCTGTCACCAGAGGAATTTACACAGCGCCTGACAAGGGCAGACCATCTGCACCGCCTGGACGATCTTTAGTTGAAACATGCTGCAAATGCTCAAATGATGCAAATTCAAACACGTGTGCAAAAGTCCAACTTAGGAATGGAAACAATGTGCCAATGAAGAAAATGTGCTGCAAAGAGCTGAAACAACCATAATAACAGCAAACAAGCTCCAAACACACAAATGATGCAAAGCCAAAAACATACAAAACAAATCCACAACTCCAAAAGATAAACACTGAAAATCCAGAATTTTAACAGAAGTGCTCCAGGCCTGTAGGGGGCGCTGAGTGAAACAGCTTTATTATTGAATATGTCTTACAAGTTGCATTATTTGAGCATTTTCAGCAAGTTACTACGAACGAATTTGAGCCGTTGCAGATCCTCTCCTGTTGTCATACACAAATTTGAAGGTTAACCTGGGGCTGTAGAAATCTACAACAGACAGTTTTCTTTGTTTTCGCCATTTTAAAAGGGCGACCAAATCCTCATCATACTGAGGAGTCAATGAAACAGCTTTATTAGTATAATTCTAAGACTAAAGGCCTTACAATGCATTACCTGCTCCACTCTGAACAAGGGCTGGGCGATAATTCGATAACAATAAGTGACATCATTTTTCTCAATATAAATATAACAAATGTTCGATACAAATTCCACATATTTAAACCTGTAATTACACCCCCCTACCACTGGAAAGAGAGGGGGCGCTAATGAGCCTTAAACGCTAGTTGCCACCCAACATTAGACAGAAGAAGAAGACATCATTGAACAGCCAATCATGTCGCAGGGTGAGAGGTAGGCGGGGCTTAAAGACGTTTGGAGCAGAATGTAAACACAGCTGAAACGAGACACACGCGACACTGAAGAAAACTCAAAACCTCCCAGCGGAAAGCAGAGTCGTTAGTCTGACACTGTGTCGACTCTGTGTTAACAATTAACTTAAACAAACTTCATTAAATATACCTTCAGGATGTGTTTAAAGGAAGAGCACAGAGACAACCTCTGCTGTGAACACGTTTAATGTCCACCCCGACCGTAGTACGAACACTGAATAACTGAGATGCATTCACTCTGCCCGGAACCCTTAGTAATCTTAAAGGGGAGAGATACACAGAATACAGTTTGATATTTCTTTGTTGTAAATTTAAATCAAATTATGCAAATTACCTCAACCTGAGAAAAATAATAATCTAAAAACTAAAACTTCACAAAAATCTAATCTTACATTAAAGACCTGCTTCCTGTTAGAACCGTCAGAAATGATGGATTCAAGAAGTTTTATCAGAAAACTAAATCCGGATACAAACTAACAAACTGTCTGGTTTCTTCAACTTTGACTCAGGACCAAAAATATCTGACTTTAAATTTAAACAAAATAATGATCTGATATTTATCGTGATAATTATCTATATCTACTCCTGATATGCAATATTTTATCGTGATAACATCATTTTCAATATTGCCCAGCTCTATCCTAACTCTAATGAAGCCTTCCTGTTCCTCAGTCACTAAACTGTAACATGCATTGTCTCACCTCTGCAGGGGAGCACATTCAGCGTGAAGGGCTGAGAGGTGTGGAGGTAGAGCTCACCTGTGTGGACTTATCTTTCATACAAGATGGATAGTGCACATGGAGGTCACGAGGCCACTGCCCGGTGAGGTAGGGCCCAGTGATGGTGCCCAGGGAGGAAGTCCGCCAAATAGCCCCCGAGCTGCGCACCTGCTGGGATTTTGCCCTTTCAGCTGCACAGAAAGGAAGACAAGAAAGACGCACAGCAACATTAGCTTGATGAGATGGAAACTCTAGCAGTGAGTCATGAGAATGACTACCTGAATGAATGCTCTGAGTCTGTGCAGCTTTCAGCCATCTGCAGACTGAGCTGGAGAGTACAGCCGGAAAGTTGAAAGGGTTTTACTTCTCTGCTGGGTTTAACACTCAGCTGTGGTCTGGCCCCCTTTTTGTGTCAACACCGAGTGGTAACCTCCAGAGTTGCAAAATTAAGCAAATGAAGGATTGTACAATCTGCAGTTCCTGGGGCTGGCTTCAAAACCAAGAAGGCCCCATTGGAGCCCAAAATTACTGGTGCCACTGGTAAAAACAGCGGCATAAAAGCCGAGACCAAGCGGTAACCTCCAGCTGCGAGAATTGAAGCCCATGTGTAAGTTTTACAAACTGCAGTTCATCGAGTGGCCACTTGAGGCTGTCTCCGGAAGTACCGGAAACCTTGATTAACCCAAGTTTATGTCTTTTTTTTTTCTTTTGGGTTGGCAGGGGGCTCGATTACGAATAATCAATAGATGCCAGTGATTGTGGAATAGTATTTTGGCTTGAAATGCCCAACTCTAATAAGGAGAGGAAAGCTGAAAGTTGTTTATGATATTCGCAAATAAGTTGGCCTACCAAGAGCATTAAGCACTTTTAACAACTGAGCTAAAAATAACAGATAGATGACAGAATTTAATAAAAATATGTAATGTATTCAATATTTCTAATGCCTCCCCTTATCCCCTGTCACCATTCTGTGGGAAACACTGTGGACTCCAACAGCTGACAAACCCTCCATCAAAATAAAACCTGGTCCAGTTTCAGAGACAGAACCGTCCTCCATGGAAACCGATTCGATAACCACCACGAGGACTAACACTGGTTGAACCACATCTATTATCCTCATGTGCTCACACCCCAATGCCTCATCCACCCAATGTTCCAGTTGTAATCTGGCGTCTTCCTGGTTTCTGGTCCAACATTAGAGAATCCCATTAAACCAGGTAGGGGGCCAGGTCACATACTATAAATCCTCAGGATTACAGGTGCACTCCAGAGACTAAATTAGACCTGGACATGACCCTCCAAGTGTGTTAAGAAGCTCAACACGGTACCAAAGAATTGTATCACAGTAAGGATAGTCCTCCTCCTCACGCAGCCTTTCTTTCAGAACTGTTGCTGGACTTCTCTGGACCAGGACTTCAGCACGTCTATTAAAACCATCCAGCACAAGGAACACTGTGTTCAGCTTCTAAGAGGTTGAAGTTATGCTGCTGTTTGATTGCACTTTTTATGTATTTGAAACTTTAATGAGGCTCTCTGAGTGCAGCAAAGCCTGATATCATCCCAGTCCACTGGACTCGTAGTGCTGCTGGCAGGCAGTTAATCCCTTTCACCTTGTAACCGAGCTGTAAATCATCCCTGATTACACAGGCTGGAGGTGCACATTTGTGGTCAGGGCACAGTAGTACAAAGTCAGGTACACATTTACTAAGACACTGCTAAGCTAAAGAGCTTCTCTCAGTAAAATCAGAATCTATGTCTAACAGAGACCCACATACGAGAGAGGACATCATTTATCTGAGAAGTTGCGTGATAAGCTAACCTTGATGTGACAGTATTATAACACTGTGAGTAATAGAGGACTCTGAGTAGACCCTTGTAGGACACCCTAGCCAAAATGAATGCATCTTTTTCTTAAACTGCATGCTACTTTGTCTATTTCTGAACACCATAGCTGCCACAGTGTCTTCCTCTGTGGTCTTCCTGCGGCTGCCCGGACAGAACTTGACACCACTGCGCTTCTAAACGGCACATTCACTTTAAAAACTCTCAGACGTCTCAACTAACAAAAATGATCTGAACATGGTGTGAAATGGAATTAAGATATCACCAAAGTACTAGTAAGAGCTAAGCATACAGGTGCAGCTAATCAGACTGATGTCAGGGGCCAACCGCATCACAAAAACCAGTGAACACTATTCTGGAGGTCAAGAATCACCACAGACCTGAGGACAAAACAATCAAAGAAGTTCCCTGCAGCACTAAATGATCAACTGACTGCTGCTCAGTCAACACTGTGGAAGTTGTTGTGACCGGTCATATGCCTTACTATCAGGGGGAACAGTAATTTCACGTAAACATGACCTGAATGAAACCGAGAAAGCAGCCAAACTGGAACTCCTGAAAAGTGCAAATCAAATTAACTAGCGATCACTGGACATCAGTGAGTAATCATAGTTACTGCACACCATGTTGACACTGATTGAACATTGAACTCCTTTGCTTTCAAAAATAAAATAAACTCTGCATTTGACAGAGTAAACACTCTGAGGCTCACTCTAAGTCATGGTTTCAGACCACACTGGTGTAATAGATCATCATTCATTAGAATATCATTACATTAATTTGATCCCCAAATCAAGACCCTGATAAGAATTGTTGTACTTTGTTAACAAGGACTGTAAAACTGTGTTAAAATATAAAATAAAATAATTTTAAACATGATTAAAAATGTGATTAATCACTATTAACTATGGAAATGTAGCGATTAATGAAGATATTTTAAATGTATCATTTGACAGTCCTACTTTTAAAATAGTATTTTGACTCTTGTTTAATATGCCTGCCCAAAGAGTTTCAATAAGTGTAAAAGGTTAAAAAATCAGAAGTAATTCAAATTTAAAAAACACGTATCAAAGTCCAAATTAAATATAACAATGTAAACTTGCTGACAATAAAACTATAAAATGAGAAATGTGCTGATAGGTGACACAAAACCCAGAAAACAAACAACACAGAAATGCTTCATGAGCAGGTTTCTCAGAGGAGAAGCTCCTGGAAAATAATGGATGAAATCTGTCACTTGAAGCTTCACTGTACGATACCAGTGGT
This sequence comes from Notolabrus celidotus, assembly GCF_009762535.1. Taxonomy (NCBI): domain Eukaryota; kingdom Metazoa; phylum Chordata; class Actinopteri; order Labriformes; family Labridae; genus Notolabrus; species Notolabrus celidotus. The sequence goes on along the minus strand of NC_048287.1, from coordinate 7,579,432 downwards.
CTAAAAATAGATCTGAGCTGCTGTGGATGTTAAACACGATTTGCCTCCAGAAAGGACTCACAACTTATCTCAAGTTTAAAGGAAGTTATGTAACCAGGAACGCTTTTAACACAGAGGCCTAATGCAGCTGGACACTGAGGGGCATTCTGTGCATTGGGATGTACAGTGGACAGAATGTAAGGCTGATGCTTGAGTGAGTTATACTCTGCATGCTTTTGAAAATCAAGTTAAGATCTTTTAAGACCCCAACTAAGACAGTACATTCTATTGTTGCAATGCAACAATGCTTACATTATGTAATGTAATTCTGTGTGGGCAGCTCCTTGTCCACACTTATCTAAATAAGATTTTGTTAGTTCAAAAGAAATATTTGAGGATGATTAGTTTTTCTAAAAGTTGCGACTCATCTGCTACTCTTTTTAAAAAGTACAAACTTTTATCCATTTTTAATGTGAATATCTATCAGACCTGTGTGTTTGTATATAAATATGTACACTTAACCAGAGACCTGCCCTGTACTTTTCAGATTGTTTTTAAGTTTTCCTCAGACATTCATTCTTACAATACCAGACATTCAAAAAAACTTCCCCCTCTCATTTTGCCAGACTTCCCTTAATCAGTACACATTGAAATACAGAGACCATCTCTCTGGAACCATCTGCCCACATCTTTACATTCAGCATCGGCACTATCATCCTTCAAAAAGCATCTGAAAAGGTCACTAATTTAACAAGTCTCAACATACTTCTCTGAGCTAATTGTTTTACTATGTCTTTTAAATGTACAATTATGGAATTGTTTTTTTTAACTTATCTGTATTGCTGCTTATTATAACTTTTTATTTAGAAAAAGGGAAGGTATTTTCATAAACCTCTTTGGGACTTCTAACCTCCTCTGCACACTTATAAGATTCCATTACATAGATTGTTGATGTTTTTATGATGTGCAAATAAAATAAATAAATAAATAAGTTGCAGACTGAGGTGCAATCAACAGAGGCGTGGCATATTTACCAAAATTAAAGAGCTTTTTGCATTTCATGCCAGTTGCGCCATAATAACTGTCCGCCTGTCAACTACTTCCTGTTTTTGTCATCTGGAAGCCAAATTTCCCCGATCTTTGCCCTGTTCATCTTCTGTTTGAGTATGTGTATAAACGACTCTGTCGTTACTGCTGTTAAATGTCATCCCAGCAAACAAATCAAATCAACAAAACTGAAAAAAAAAAGTTTAAAAAATGTTAAACCGCTTACGAGTAAAAATAAATCTTTAAAATATTTCTGTGACCTCAAATTTAAGAGTCGAATTAAAGACTTTTCAAAAAAACGTATGACCTCAATTTTTTAAAATCTCCTTGAAATCTTTTCAAGATCTGTAGGAATGATTGGTAGGAATAATGCTGCTGTAAAAAGAGCTTTAGGCACATTAGCTGTGCAATGAAAGGAATGTACTCCTAGTGTATGTGTTACTTTTTAAAATTTGGATCATCTTGTTTCTGTAATCAAGCACACACTCGTTGAAAGAAACCAGAGCGTTATTGTTAGACTGTGATATTCATAGTAAAAAGATATAAAAAATGCACCACTGGCTGCACAGCATGTCAACACACTGTCTGCTAAATACCTTCTACAGTGCAAACCAAATATGGACATGTGGTGAATAACCAAGCTGCGTATCAAATCAAATTAAATTCAGGAACAATCATGACCCTGCTGGCTTTGATACATGACTCAAACTGAAACAGGCGTACTACTTCCTGTCATTTGATGTGTGATTCTGTGACCTCACTGTGCAAGCACAGCTTCGGTTTTGCAGCTACCATCTCACCACTGAAGAAAAACAGACACCAAGTATTTTTCCATGCATGATGACATTTCAATCATTTTGGCACACCCAGGAATCTGCCTTGTTTTGTTCAAGTTGTAGACACTTGTACTCTTTGTACACTTGTTCTATTTCAATTGGTAGATGAATTTATCCCATTAAATTCAATGCCCTGCCCAGTTTCTGCTGCGTCTTTGGAGGTTTTGGCTTAGTCGCTGCATATCTTGGTTTGGCACACCATGAAGTGATATTCCATCAATTCAGCCACCAGTCATTTTCATTCTTATGCATGTTTTGGGCCTGAAGGCAGAATCAGTTCATTCATATTCTTTCAGTTTTGTTCCCTTTGCATGCATGGAGACAGTGCTCCAATTAATATATAATATCTGGATATGAAAGGATAAACATTAAGAGTCTGATTCCTGATAATAACATGCAAAACCTCTGAACCAAACATGCTCATATTCTGGACTCATGTTTGTTTTATGAGGATAAACGTGTCAAGAATGGACGCCATGGTTTCATCATGCTTGGCTTTAAGGAACAGATAACTGCAGTTTTCACACCTGGTTCCAAAAATGTTGCCAAATGTTTCCCCATGATGGATTAATAATCCAGATAATATGAAAATAAGAGTACAATCCACTCTCCCTGTCCCATTAAAGCTACTAACCATAGACCTTTCTGGAGTCCCTGAGCTCCCTTGTCTCGTAGGTTCCTCTGGATCTCTGCTGCTGTGGACGTCCACCTGCTGTGGACGTGCCAGACTCCAGCTGATACAACTACTTCTATCTGTCTCACCACTATCATCTCTCTCTCTTCACCTCCCTCTATCCCCCTCTCCAACATGGTCTCAGCAGATGTGTGTCTAACATGAGTCTGGTCCTGCTGGAGGTTTCTGCCTGTTAAAGGAAGTTTGTCCTTGCCACTGTAACTTGCTAAATGCTGCAAAGTGCTCTGCTCATGGTGGATTAAGATGAGATCACACTGAGTCCTGTCTGTAAGAGGGGACTGGATCTTATCCTGTCTTGATGTTGGGTCTTTGTTAATAATAGAACATAGAGTACGGTCTAGACCTGCTCTGTTTGGAAAGAGTCTTGAGATAAAGTTTGTTGTGATTTGTTGCTATATAAATACAAATGAATGGATTAATGGACTTGCAAACTTGTATTCATATCGACTTTCAGGTCCGAGTCCCAACAGGGGAACAGACTTCACCAAAAGCTAAACGTCATCTTTGAATAATCCATTTTAAAATAGAGGAGCCTAAAACCAAATTATTATGACTGTCACACATCAGCCAGAGTCTGCTGTGTATTTTAACTGATGTAAAGTTTTGTTAATAAAAAAGACAATTTCATGTGGTGGTCGAAAACATATCAGTTTTTCACGGCTGATGCTGATATCAAGGTTGCAGGTCAGCTGATGGGCGACATAAAATACTGATATCACGTTGTATTCGCTACCGTTGAATTTAAATGGTTATCTTAGAAGAAAATATATGTCAGATGGATTTTTAAGAAACTTGGGAAATTAAAAAATACATTGAGATATGTTATATATTTCAGAACAATGACAAATATTTAGGTTAGAAGTAACATTAAAGAGAGTTTAATTAAACACCAGCTGGTAACTATTTTTGATTTGATAGACTGTCATCCTGTTACCATTAAAGGGGATGTTATATTGATAGACAGCAGCCACACTGACAAGGCTGCCTGCACAGTCTGCCGACTTATTTCTTAGTCAGCCTCGTGAGAGCAGGCATTGACCGATGCTGATCATTTCAAAATGCCATTTATGGGCCCAGAGTGATTAATCAGTCCATCTCCATTTTTAGTCCTCACTTTTTGAGCTCCGAATTCATAGAGCCGAATGAAATCCTTGCAGACTGAAGCATCCATTCATGAATTGCATAAGGCAGAAGTAACCTGGTTGTAGCCTCTTGTTTATTAGCATTTATATCCCAGGATGTGTTAAATACTTGATTCGGATTGGTCAAAACCCGACAACGATGATTCATTCTCAACAGTGAAAGCGACGCCAGGGACAGCCTGATCATACACGTCATATCAAATCCATCCGTGGACAGGAATCGGGCACATTTCACCTCTGCCTGTTGACACTGTGGTAAAAATGTTAGCTTTTGTTAGCATTTTGAATTAGTAAACTTTGTGGCAGCAGTGATAACAGCAACAATGTTCAAAGCTGGGACAGTTGACTCATTTATGTTTAAAGGTGAGTCAATGTCCAAGAGAGGAATATTCCTGCAAAAGTCTTGCTCACATCGTCTAACGTTACCTTCAATGGAAATGTTAAAAGTATGTCAGTCCATGCATCGATCTCATTCAATAACTTTCTCCATTGAGACAGGTTTGGGAGTCCTGTGTTACATTTCAGATTGACAAGTCGGTGTGAGTGTTTCAGTCTATGCAGATACTGTGTGTGTTGATCGGTGTGAGTGTATCTGTGAGTTCACTCCTCTATTTGTTTGTTGCTAATACCTTTGTGTGATAACAAGGTCACCCTGCATGACTTTGAGTCATGTGACCAAGTCAAACCGCAGAGAAACTCTCACACCGGGAGCTCATGCATTATTCAGAGGGCTCCACTTTAACCACCATTTCACAGGTTTAACATCTCATATCTAATGTATCCATCGTAGAGCGCTGTTATCGATTCATGGATTGAGCGTTCAGTAAGTCAAATGTGAGGAGGACTGTGACAAATGTCAGAAGTTCTCAAAGCCTGGGTCACAACTTAAACGTATTTTCTCTGTGTCAACGGTTCATTTCTGGGATTTTCTGCCTCAAGAAATATAGCTGGCTATCAGTTTTCTGCAGATCATTAATTGCAGGGATTATTTTAGCTCAAATTCAACCCATGTTCAGAAAATTTAAATCATAAAAGTATAAAATAATGGAAGCTCTCTCCTGAGCAGAAAGTTAAGTCTAAACTGAGTTCAAATCGGATAAAATAAAACTTTATAGAATAAAAAAGTAATACAGAGCATCAAATAGGAGCTAAATGTAAAATATAAAAAGGTTGGAGGAAGAAAAACTGTACGATAAAATGACAACAGAAGTACAGTAAGTGCAAAAGTCGCCAAGATAAAGAAATAGATCTGCTGTCTTTGGATTAGTGTCCAACTGCAATCTCTCTCTCTTCTACTACTACTCTATTTTCTTCTTCTTTCCTTATCTCAACATTTTTTACCACAAAGGAGCTGCTATCAAATATTTAAAAAACAACACTCAGCATGGTTCACCCTGTCAGATCTCTTTTTCAGAAAGACTGCAGCTCGTGTGATTAACTGAAGGATGAAACTAAGGTTGGTCTGAAATGAAAAGCCATTAACAAAAGAGTCTAATGCCTCTGCATGTCGGTAACTTTGATTCATCATGCAAAATTAAGTACTGCACATATTTAAAGTTCCATTTCTGTGAGTATGATCCAGGGTATTAAGACAGACTGCTGCGCATGCACATGGAGAACAAAAGCAGTGTTCACACATCACAACAAGCTAAGCTAGCGTAGCTGCCTGCATGGTTAAAATGAGTAAACAAACAGTGCCAGGAGACAAAACACAAAGACCAGCAGCCTTAAATCTACATCGTCAGATTGAATTGCTTGACGTTGATCATCCTCATTCACATGGAGCTGGTTTGGCTCCAAGACAGATGTTGCTCAAAAGACCATCAAATTAACCACCAGACAAAATGTGAAGGATATGAAAAGCATGAGTCAGCAGTCGACCACGACGGACAAAGGACGGCAAAACAAGACAAAAAAAATTCAGACTGAGTAAACCTTGGTAACTAAATGTTTTCATCATACTGTCACTGTTTGATCTCAATACCTGCTCGGCTGATTTCAGTGTTTTTGTATTTACTTGAATGACTCAGTTTTAAGGGACAACACAAGAACTGTTTTTATTAGTATCATTACCAACATCTAATATACTGTTAGCAAGAGAGAGGTGGTACAACACAGAACTTTTACAAATACATTTTGGTTTCTTTACACATTTTTGGCGTATTTTAAATATTATAGCGTTAGATTTGTGTCAAAACGGGCGAGCTTGTAAAAACGTAAACAGGAGCATTTAATAATAATATTTCACACGCGCAGATATGTACTCCTCGCGAGGCAATTCAACAACAGGAGTTATTTAGGCAGCTGCGAACGTGTATAAAACATAGACTGTATAAAATATGAACGTAGTATCCATGACGTCACCCATCTGTTCCTGAGAGCTGGTTTGAAGCAAATCGACGGCAGCAGCCATATTGGTAATGCGGAACTCAACTAGGCAGAGTGTGACGTAGTGTGAGTCTCTTAGTCAATGGCTGTGTGTTCCCGACCGGGAGTCAGTCATGTCCTTATTTGGGCAAAACTCATAATCTTAATATCTTCTTAACCGTCATGTTAGAAAAAAATTCACCCCCCGTACAGTGTGTGCCATTAGAGAGATTAGCTTTGTAGGGCCAAGCCGTTTTTTGAACCAGGCTGTACATGTTTATTAATGCTGCAAAGATCGCCTTTTCCCATTCATATCTATGTGGTTTCCGGTGTTTCTGCAGCCAGCCTCAAGCGGATTTTCGATGTATTGCAGTTTATATCACTTCCGCATTGGCTTCATCGTTTGAGACCAGAGTTTGCCGCTTGGTAGAAAAGCACGTGGACAGAGGTGGGGAATGACACTTGCTTGTGAACAACAATTTGCGAGAGCACAAATCAGTTCTGCCAGAGCGAGGCATACACACGCACGCGCACAGGCACTGCTCTGCTCTCCAAGCTGAATTCTGCTCGCGCGAGTCAAACTACTTTTGACATATTGGAGGCGGAGACCAGGTGACGCAATGACCCTCTGATGATTGGTCAGCTTTCAACTTGACCACACCCACATGACCTCTGAACCTTAACGGTGATTGGCAGCTGTCACACAAGCCAGCCAGATTTGTGCTCGTGCGAATTGTTGTTCACAAGCAAGTGTCATTCCCCACCTCTGTCCCTGTGCTTTTATACATCAGCTGCCTAAATACCTCTTGGTTGTTGAATTTCCCCGCAAGGAGTACATATCTGCACGTGTGAAATATTCTGCTCATGCATATGTTTTTACGAGCTCGCCCGTTTTGACATAAATCTAACGCCATAAAATATCCTCAATTATTGTTTTCAGCAAAATGCCTAAAATTATGGAGATATACTTTTTGTCAATATCACCCACCCCTAAACCGACTGGGTTTTCACAGATTAGCTGAAGGCTGCTTTTAATGAAATCACAACCACTTCCTATGATCTGAAACTATTCAACATGTCCCCTCCTCAGTGCTCTACACCCAGCCTATAATTCAAATATTCATCTAATGTCATGACGTTTAATACTTAACATGCATTTTGTGGCCTTTTTAAGATTTCTGTGTTAATACAAGACACATGTTTTGTCAATTGGTGGATTCAATCATGACGTACAGCTGTTTAATATCAGAGACTTGAACTGTGTAAGACAACACATATATTTTAATGTATCCAGCAGACAGAGTAGCATTCACATTAATTGTGGCTCTTCATCCATCTAACAAATGGGAAACACATATTCATGTGTTCACCCTAAAGACGTGAACAGAGTATATCTGAAGTGTGGTGCTGAGCAGGTCGTTCACATTGGGTCCATTAGGGCTGTTTTTATCCTGAAATCTGCTGATAGTCCTGCATGAAATCTGGTTGATGATGAAACTGTAATTTCTGGGCAAGAAGACCCCAAAATTACTTAGAGAGTAAGGGGTCAATATATAACAGATATTGTTTTTTCAGAGCCGATGCTGCTACAAATTATTAGTTGTTCATGAAACCAATAATCGATATCTGGAATTAGAGCTGGGCGATATTGAAAAAGATGTCATCACGATAAAAAGTTTTCACAACAGTCGATACAGATAATTATCAGAATAAATATAAAATAATTATTTCATTTAAATTTAAAGGCAGAATTTTAGTTTGTAGATTCTTAGTTTTCTCAGCTTGAGATCATTTGCATATTTTATTTTAGATTTGCAATAAAGATACATCAAATTGTATATTGTGTTTCAGTTTAGTAGAGTATTGTTTTGATTAGTGCTCTACCCTTTAAGGTTACTAAGGGTTACGGGCAGTGTGATGTTGTTTTCCCACAGTGCAGTGAATGCATCACGGTTATTCAGTGTTCAGTTGTACTACGGTCACGGTGGACATTAAATGTGTTCACAGCAGAGGTTGTCTCTTCCTTTACCCTCATCCTGTAAGTATATTTAATGAAGTGAATTAAGTTAATAGTTAACAAAGAGTCGAAACAGTGTCAGACTAACGACTCTGCTTTGAGCTGGTAAGTTTAAATATATCTAATTTTTATAGAACATTTTTTATATATATATATATATATCGAAGAAAAATTATATCACGATAATGATCGTTATCAATTTATCGCCCAGCCCTTTCTGGAACCGATATTCAACTTCAGTAAAAGTTAAAAACTTTCTGTCAAAATGTCAATTTTTTCAAAATCTAAACACAAGGCCCAGTTGAAATGCTTTTATGGTGGTTCGTTCATGTCATGCAAAAACATTGCGATGTCCCTATGTTGACCCTGTAGCAGATTGAACATTATAAAATGCTGCCTTTGATGGCTGTTCAGTGCAAAATGAGTGAAACAAATGTCCTCGTAGGTGCTCTTCCCATCAGTAAAATGTAATAAAATGGCCCCTCAGATGCCTTTCCAATAGATAAATGTGATTAAGTGCTGTAGTGGTAATTTAACCTTATTTCATGTTTAGTTGTCATGCAAGTTTGTGAGTTACGTTCAATAATCTATTCTAGTTTGTTTTTGAAGTTTTAAAACAGTAACACTTCTATCATTTAATATGTGTGAGTTACATTAAAATACTCAGTTTTAGAAGGATCGTGTGGAAATTATCATTAGATTTGACGGAATGTGAGCTCCATGAAGAAGGTAGCACTTATTTTTTGTAAATAATGTTTTGATTAAAAGGAATTTTCCTTATAAGTCATTCAAATTCAACCACTTACTGTATCAGAATATTCACAAGAATGCAGGGAATGAGGTGTTAGATGCTCAACCCGTCCTGGGGGAGGGTCCACAGAATACTCTTATAACTCGGACTCCTTTCATTCATTTAAAAATCAACTCAAAACCTATCTGCTCAAAAAAGCCTACAACACATGACCTCTACTCCCTCCACGCACATTTTTTACAAGCCAAACATTATTTTTAACAGGCTAGAACCAAACCTGTTACCACCTTGTGTTTCAAGACGCAAAGGAGAGACAGAAAACTGAAGAGCTAACAAAACAGTCTTCAAAATGCAGCCAGAGTCAGATCTGTATTTACCACAACTCTCTGTGCGCTGGTGCCCCATGGCACACAGCAGGGGCCCTTTCATTTTTATTGCCCTGTCCCTCAAACAACTTGAGTACACCACTGTTCCTACATTATTTCCTTCCATCTGCTGGAGGAATAAAAACTTCACCTCTAGCTACTCTTATTGTTTAGGAAAGGTCGTCTCTTTAAGATTTTGGCAGGGGTCCATGCTGACTGCCACGCTGATTTGATGCGTGCCACCCTGATCCAAATATCCTGGACACGCCGCTGTCAGCAGTCATGATGTTTACGAGTTGAATAATCAAAGCAAACGGCATGTGAAAGCATGTTTCACATCTTAATCCAGAACAGCCCTTCATAAATATGTTGTAAACATGCTGAAACCATGACACTTGTGAATGCTGGAATAATTGCACAAACACAAGTGTATCTGCAAGAGATTTACATTCCTGTTTGAATGCACACATGCTCGGGTTTGTTAACATGTTTAAAATAGTATTTTTCATATGCATGCATGTAGTTGCAGTGGTTGGCCTGCTTGCCCAGAGGGCTCTGTTTATGTCTCACTGACTGCTAGGCCCCAATGTTGCCATAGGAGTCACAGAGCTACCAGCTGACGACATCTTTCTTCCGTTTCTATCATGGTAAACAACCTCACTGTGACAATTTAACAACAAGCTTTCAGTGTTTATTTCATATAGTGACAATCTGGATTATCATCCGTGGCATGTAGCTCAGTGAGCCCTGTTTATCCTCAACAGAGTAGCTGCATCATCACTACACAGGCATCCATGTCCTGACATCTTTACCTCATCATGACAGGGAGAGCACCAATGCAATGTGTTCATAAATGTGGGAGCTGATATACAAATATTCAGATTAAATCGCCATGTAACATCAGGAATGTGGACTAAAACACCAAAAACAGCCTGGGATGACCTGTGCTATAAATAAACTGTAAATGTAATGTAAAGTGGAGCACTGTAGCATGTCATATTGTGGAAGCATAGCAATAATACACTTCTTCTCGACGTGTTTTAGCGACAAGCATCAGCTCCCTAATGTATTATGACCCAATTAGCAAGCTAGCCATGTAGCATCTCGAAATGGGGAGCATCGTAGTTAGAGGGAGCAGCAGGCTACATTGAACCTGCTTTGGAAAGGTGACAGTTAAAGGTAGTCTGGCTTTAATGGGGAATTTAAGGAGCTTAAAACAATATAGTGACCTTCCTCTAAATAAAGACAGCCCGCTGTACAATTCGGCTTAACTATTTTAAATCATAAAAGCAGTAGTTTGTATTTAAATGTGATAATTTCCGCCGATTCGCCTCTAATTTCCACTAGCTTCTCTAATCAAAACAACGTGGCGCCTGATGGCGAATGCTGGGAAAAATTATTGAAAAAGACATTTAATTGAAAATTAAAGCTGGATGTAAAATCAAACATACGCCGAATAAAAGAGTAGATTGCGTTTCTTCGATTGGATCTTGTTTTTTGTATGGAAATGTATAAATCCTCCTCATTTGTGGCCGAAACTGTGTAGTTGGCAGGTTTTTAAGCTAGTTTTGTGTGACGTTCTCTCTATAGCATAAGTTAGCACCGAGCTATCTGCACGATGATGTGTGCTTTAACGAAGAGCTGCATTTACTCTCAGGAAGGACAAGATTACCTTTGGAAGGAGGTGAGTACGCAGACGGTTCAGGTGTGCTCCTGCTGTCCGGCGGTGAGAGTCTCTGCCTGGGGACCAGCCTGCCGTCCGAGCCGCTTCCACCCGGGTTGGCGGGACTGGAGCAACGGGACGTCGTCGGTCCTGAGTTGCTCCCGGCTGCTGAGAAGGAGGAGGAAACGGAGCGGGTTGGGCTGTGCTGGTTTCCACGCAGAAGCTGGTACGGCACCGTGGCGCGGATAGGATGTAACCGGACCGCGGTGGTGTTGCTGCTGCAGGCGGGGCATGAGGCTGCTGGAGGGGAGCCGCTGTGTTGGACCCGCTGCGGGGAAGAGCTGGCTTCTGTTGTTGATGCTGACATAACGCCCAGGTGATAAAGTTGTTTATGTAACAATATAAGTGGTAAAAAGTGCAATGTCCTGTTATAAAGCTCCCAACTTTACTTTACGGGCTTGCAATCCTGCACGCAATCCATCTTAACAAACTTTGTCAAAGTTCTAAAGTGATTTCACCTCCTGAAGTCCGACACTTCACTGCGACGTGAACTTTTCTGCGTCCGAGTAAACAAACTCCAAACACGCCCAAGTAACTTCCTGCCCTGAAGGACAAATCGTTACTATCGCGTTACTTTGGAAAATCGGTCATTTCTGTCCAGCTCGCTACTCCGAAGTTCCTCTGCGACAATTTCCAAGATAACAGTTGTCAGTTTAAAACTCCAGACCCAGGAGGCTGGACTATGGGTGGGACCAAATCACTACGACTACTCTCTGATTGGTCCTGGACTACTTCCTGGATCTGTCAGCGGGTTCATCATTTGGTGTGTGGGAGCTTTAACCAACGTAGATGAGCTGCAGATTGACTTGAAGTGGTTTCTGGCCTACATACAGGTGCATCTTTCATTACTTTGGCTTATAGCTCATTGAAATCAGTAATCCAGTACCTCAGATTAATACATGGATTCCTAAGATCAAAGACATTTTTTTTTTAAATACAAAAATGTCCAAACTCTGCAAAGTGTTTTTCATTTATACACTCTGTAAGAGAGATGTCTGGATTGATCTGCTTGGACTGTTGCCTCTGCGACCTGACCCCAGATAAGCGGAAGAAAATGGCTGGATGGATGGATGGACAGATGAATGGATGGACGGATGGACAGATGGATGGATGGATGGACAGACAGACGAATGAATTGACGAGTGGATGGATGGATGGATGGATGGATGGATGGACGGATGGACGGATGAATGAATTGACGAATGGATGGCTGGATGGACAGATGAATGGATGGATGGATGGATGGATGGACAGACGAATGAATTGACGAGTGGATGGATGGATGGATGGATGGATGGATGGATGGATGGACGGATGGACGGATGAATGAATTGACGAATGGATGGCTGGATGGACAGATGAATGGATGGATGGATGGATGGATGGACAGACGAATGAATTGACGAGTGGATGGATGGATGGATTGATGGATGGATGGATGGATGGATGGATGGATGGATGGATGGATGGATGGATGGATGGATGGATGGATGGATGGATGGATGGACAGAAAGATAGATGGACGAATGAATGGACGGACGGATGGATGGATGGATGGATGGATGAATGGATGGATGGATGGATGGATGGATGGATGGATGGATGGATGGATGGATGGATAGATGGATGAATGGATGAATGGATGGATGGATGGATGGATGGATGGATGGATGGATGGACGGACGGACACCGTAAGATATTTTTGTGTCAGGGTTTCTCATCTTCCTCTTGTCAAATATCCCAGATTCTCTTCAGGACAGGTGAGGTGTCCAATCGAGTAACATCATGGTCTGGAGACGGTTTGGCATTAATTTTGGTGCTGTGGGCAGGTGCTAAGTACTGTTGAAAAGGAAATCAGTGTCTCCATGAAGCTTGTCAGCAGATGACGCATGATGTGCTTTAGAATCTCCTGGTAGACGCTGAGTTGATTTTGAACTTGATGAAACATAGTGGACCAAAACCAGCAGATGACATGGTACCCCAAACCATCACAGACTGCAGAAACTTCACCCTGGACTTCAAATACCTCTGATTCCATGCCTCTCCACTCTTCCTCCAGACTCTAGGAACCATGAATGCTGAAACATGAATCATCTGCACCACGATAGCCGGTCAGCATTGAGATCCTCTACTGACTGCAAGAAGGAGCGCTACAGCAGGTCTTCATCGCATCTGAAATGAGACTGTTTCACACCAGTACTAAATTCTAATAAATTCCTAAGTAGCTGTGCAGATACTCTAAACATCTCTTATCGTTGCTTTACAATAACTCTGTAACTATTGTTTTTTCTTAGGCTATGCTCCCTGCATCATTCACTTCATATCATTATGGTACATACTGTGTGTGTTTAGCAACCTGGTAAATTTTCACTGTGCAATAACTAAACTATGCACAAGTAGAAAGTATCCATAATGTATATATGTATATTTTTATTATATTATTCTAATTTTAACCTTTAATTATTCTATTTTAACTTTGTAACTATATTGTCTTGCTGAAAACTGTTCAATAAGGTCTATCTTATCTTATCTTATGTATGACTGAACAGACCGGCAGAGGTTAATTCATCTGGAATATATAGGACACATTTATTTCATCTCTGCTTCCCTGAACTAGTACTTTTTATATGAACAGGAATAGACAGGAGCTCAAGCTATCGTTTGTACTAGGAAGTTAGCACTGCCCCCTTTAGCATCACCGGCTTCGCCATTCAATGTAGTCAAGCTCAAACTTGTTTGATGACAACAGACTGGAGTGGCGTTTGAAGGGAACCCCTCCCTACACACAAGATTTGCGTCTTTAGGGACTCTCAAATGGGGCAAGTTAATGCGAATTACGCGAGCATTCACGTTTTGTGTGGATACAACATCAACATCATCCCAGACCAAGCTAGGTAGGCTAACTAAAAAATCTAGTTCTGTGATGAGTACAAAAAGTCCTGAGTGAAGTTTCAGGTCAAGAAAGCTAATTCCAAAGTCAGGAACAAGTTTAACTCCAAGCCATCAGGTCGCAAATCAAACTAAGGAGTCCCAAGTCAGGGCCAGCAATTCTGAACCAAGAACAAGTATTTGGTCAAGTCTTACATGGAGCCAGCTGAGCCAAGAGATGAGAGCTAAATGTAAATGTTGCATATCAATGCTGTTTTTCCCAAGTCGTGAGAGTTTTCAAGAACGCCAGTATAAAATAAACGAGGAGGTTTTTGAGCTGCAGAGTACGCAAAGCTACTCTACAGGTGTGTGCCATAATGAAAAATGAAAATGAGTGAAGCTCTCCGTTAATGTATAATAATGCCTCATTAAGTTATATTTCCTAAGAGCTTGCAATATTTGACCCAAAAAAGTAACAGTATTTTAACACCATACTAACCAACGATACAAAAAAAACCCTCACTCTTACGCAGAGACAGTCACAAGTTCTTGAAATATATTTGTAACATAATTTGCAGTCCATGTCACAACCAAAGGAACACATCACCAGCATCAACAGATACAGTACATCCTGAAACCGTGGGAATAAGAGGGTATTATAAAAGGAGATAACAGGTGTCTACATACTTATCTCTAAAATATGACTCCAAGGGTTTATTGACAGTATGTCAAAGGCACAGCAGGTATGAAGAGAAAGATTTTAATCAGGTACAAACAATCAAAGGTATAAATATGGTGTGTGGTAGATTCAAAGGTCAATCAATGACTCCATGCAAATATACACAATTCACAATTCCATGATGCAGAAATCAGCCAACAAAGAGCTACGGCTGAAAGATGCTGAAGCAAAGACTGCTTTTTTCATTGTGTTTGCATGAAAACTAGCGTAAGAGATTGGATCTTGGTTTATGAAATAAGATTTATATATACATTTAAAGGCCTTATACTCACCAACATGAACATAAAGAGGTTGGTGCTAACAAAGACTGGGAGTCAGTGGTACATTAAGGATCAGCAGTAAGTAGATTAAACCTTCACTGACCTACTAGTTTTCAACCAGAGGTAAGTCATCATCATTAGTCTGTAGCTCTGAGTGTAACACAATGCTACGTTCACTCAGTCATTTTGAAATCCTTGTTGTTGTTTGGATTAATCTGAAGTGACAATTAGAAACGTTTCTGCAAGTTTTCAATACTTGAATACTTGATTCTGATTGGTCAAACCCAATACCAATGGTGATTAATTCTCAACAGCAAAAGTGACGCCAGAGAGACCCTTATCATATATGTCATATCAAATCAATCCACAGAAGGTAGTCTTTCACAATCCCCCTCTGCCTGTTGACACTGTGGTAAAAACGTCAGTGTGGGCTCAGGCTGGTCTTGAGAGTTGGGAAATAATGACAGTTAGTGGGCACAGATGTGAGAGCAGCCTGAGGAGCTACTGGACCCCAACCATCTCTGATAGAGAGAAGTGGAGCAACACCCTGTCCTGTAATCCAGACAACGAGAGCAGAGCTGGAGAGAGCATCTCTAAACTGCTGATCTCTACAAAATCACTGAAACCAGAAGAGGTAGAGATAACAGACACAATGTTCAAAGATGAGACATTTGACTCATTTATGTTTAAAGGTGAGTCAACGTCTAAGATAAGAAGGAGAGCTGAATGAGGACAGAAATGTCAACATGAATGTTCCTGCAGGAGTCCAGTTCACATCGTCTAACGGTACCTTCAAGGGAAATATTCACTTTAATGTCAGTTACAATTAATAAGCAGGATCAGGTTTTAACCAACTGTTGAATTGGAGGGATTTTTTAAAGCTGTGTATATATAAAGACATTTTAAATCAATATTTTGTGTTGGTTTGTTCATAGTTTAAGCTGACAGCAGGGTAACAGGTGAGATAATGTATAGTGAGCAGGTGGTTATACAAATTAGAACTTCAAGCTGAGACAACACTCCTCCACTTCACACCTGGGTTGTACTCACCTTGTTGGGGGTCCAGATTCATATAGGCACCTGCTCACTATACATTATCTGTTACTAAACAGACTGTAATAAAGTAAACAGAAAAAAACACTTTTTTTTCTGTTTACTGCGAAAAACTCAATGCTGCAGAGGAATGATAATGACATGCTACTCTTTTGCCGATCGAATTATTGGAATAAACATAACATTGTGGTGAATTCATATATACCTCTTTTCGACCGACGCAGTTTCAGGGCCGGTTCAGAGCCGCCGCTCAATTGAGAACAATTTTTTCGTGTTTTGAGTGCGAGTGAACCGGCTCCTGGCCGGGAAAACCGGTTCATCAGGGGCGAGGGGCAGGGCTGCCGTGATCAAAAACACAAACCAAACGTGTTTCCTCCATTGTCCTGCAGCGAAAAAATTAAAGAGACTAATGGATTCCAAGGCAAAGCGGTGGTCGGTTGAGGAGACAAGCTGTCGTCGTTATTGTTGTTAGGGAAAGTCGCGCTAGCACTGCTGGGAAAAGCGGTCACGTAAATCTGACGTCATGACGTGCCTCTTCCATGGGCTCGAGTGGGTGGAAATACAAACGGGTGCCTTGTTGGTTCGCAAGTTCAACCAGCCCTGAAACAGCGCGAGCACCAGCTCGGAAATACAACCGTTTGGCGTTGGTCGAAAAGAGGTATGAGGTTAAGGATAAAAGTGAGGAGAAATGTTGACTTAAAGTAAATATAAGGTCTACTATTTGGGACTTAAAGGCCAGTCTGAGGTGCGTACCAATCTCTTTGCGGGTTTTCATCAAAGTCAGTTTAAATTAACAGTAAAAAGTGATCATACTGCTTCATCTCTGGTTAACTCAGTTCATGACTTAACAGCAGTAGAATTGAAAATGGCAGAAACACACCAGTACACTAAGAGCAGTCATAACTTATCACGTTATTTTGGCTGCACTGTAATGAAAATATGTGCCATAAACACACACGAACACAGAAATACAGTAGAATAAATAATATAATTAAGCAATGCAGACAAAAACGTTCAAGATCAAAAGAAAGGCCGCATTTAGGGAGAGGAAAATCAAATATGGAGACAGAAAAATGTTTAATAGTTAAAATACAAACTGTAACAGGACCTTTATTTTGGAAAATAACGTCAAATGTTAATTGCGTTATATAATGTAATTAATTATTACACAGGGGCTGTAGTAGTGTAAAAATAGGACCCTCCTCTGTGCATTTTGACTCTCAAATAGTCTACATATAGAAGTTTTTAAAAGCATAGATCATCAAAAAGTTCCTACAATCAGAGCTTTTCAGCGATTGATTCTATTGAAAACTTGGATTTTGCTCAATAAAGTATTTCTTTTTCAAGTACTCCACTTTGATCAAAGTTATTGCTTCATTATCTTTTTGCTGCATCCTCAAAATACCTGAACAACGGCTCTCTTTTGAACCATTTGAAATGAAACCCCAGGACTTTGTGAAAATGTACCTGGGTCTCACTGTTTCTTATGGCAACTGTTCTTGAATGTAATAAAGGGGTTGTAGCTCACAGGTTGATCGCTGAGGTTTGGTCAAATCGAGGCATCAAAAAAAGCCAGATGAGGAGAAAGACAACTTAAACTGAGACACTGACCCTGCATATACTCAGGTCGACTTTTTTGGGACTTCCTCCCGGTACGGTGTGTCGATTATTGCAACGGGTGACGCTTACGAAAACAGAAAGTTGGCACAGATCAGTTCAGTTTTTAGCAAGGTTACTTCGTCTTATTTCAAAAAGGAAACAAAGTGGAACACTCAGAAGAAACAGAATTGTTAACCATCGACTAAAGTCATCATTGTGTCATTGAATGAGCTGCACTAGAAGTGCTGAGGAGCTGGGAAACCATATCGCAGCTCATTTCTAGATGACTGTTAGCCCAAATGATAGAACGAAACAGTCACTGCCAGGGGCGTGTCCAGACTGTGTCTTACCTGTCCTGTCTCCACTCATCATTTCAACTTCAACTGCTACCATTTAAGAGATCTACAAAAGATCTTTGTCCGAATTCAAAACACCTAAAAAAAGGTTTCTATGCATGTATACTGTCAAAACTATGTTTACCAGCAATGTTTGGATAATATTTCTAGTTTTGACAGTCCAGTTTGCTTTGCTTTCTCCTACACAACTGTCTCATCAAACAAGTCTTTTTCTACAACTATGAGTAAGAAAACGATGTGCAGCCTATTCTAACTGTCCAAAGAGCTGATTTTGACACGTCCCGCCTCTGACAGGGCAGAGAGCCAATCACAGAACCACACAGTGGTTTGTGGACTATGTTAAAAAATCGACTGGTATTTTGGACGTTACCATATTAAAATTTTTGGGGCAAGAAGAGGCCATACTTGGAGGAGATTGTAAATACACATTGCTGATGGGCAGGTCATTCTGAAAGTGACGAATGAACATCATGATGTAGTGAAGGAGACACAGCATAAAAGATTAAGAACGGAGACTCATTCAGAAAACGTCAACTGAGTTAATCTTTCAAATGAGAAATAGACTCATTTTCACATAAACTTAAATCCAATCTTACAAATCTTTGCAGCCAGGACAGTCGCCCCCTGGTGGACATTAGGAAACATGCAGGGTTAAGGCACTTCTGGATTGGCTTCACTTACGAGCAAAGGGTTATGTCCACTACTCATACACAGTCTATCATTGGAAAACCTTTCACACCGTATTATTTACAGACTTCTTGGGTTCACTCACTAAGTATGTTTACAGTAACAGGAAAGAAGAGTGTTCTACCTCTATTTGAAGTTTGCTCATTTCTTGCTCTTATCTGGAGAAACTTCCCCGCTCACAGCAAGGTGCCTTCAGTTTTACGATAACTTTGGAGCTGAAGCTTCAATAGCAGCTGACTTTCCCCTTCCCTCTTTACATTTTAAAACAACAGAGAAGAATTTCATCATTTCAATTTGATTGTTTCTAGTTCAAGAGAGGATTTGTGTTAAATGTAATCAAACGTTCACTTGTTAATGATGCTACAGATTCAAATCTCATTGTTTGAAATATTGTGGAACCTCGAGCATTATCTATGACCAACCACAGAGTGTGAGCTCCGTTCAGCATACCTGATGTTTCAATCGTAAACATCTATGCGTTATGAAGAACAGAGTTTTCTAAAGTAAAGTCGTACTGAAAAGTAGCCAGGTTGTAGTTTATATCCCGGGACATCAGCACATCAGGGATGAGGGGGAACCCAGTCTGCATGGCCAGGATATGAGGAGCCAGAGCGAAGGGGACGTCCCCGAGGAGGTCCGGGAGAGATGGGGCAGCTTCCACTGCTGATGCTCCTGCTGCCTGAGCAAAGGTGGGTAAAGGTGCAGGGAGATTTGTGCTGATTGGTGGAGCTGGAGCTGGAGCACGACAGGACGACTGTAAGGAGAGGAGAAACAGAGTTAATGTACTATAAACTTTAGTTGATCGTGCTTTTAATACATTTACTCTATCTAAAAGTGGGCTGCATCCTTCGAACTGCTGCAAGAAACAAACTGGTATAAAATCTACAGAGTATAAAGTCTCTTAGATTTGCTCTCATTAGCACCAGACCAGCTGCCACCATCACCCTCTGCAGGCCACATGATGGGATTGAAGATTCGCCCTTATTTACCCCTTTTACACTTCAGATCAGAGACACAAGACTTAAATTTTTGCCGGACGCTGGAGCACGACACATCAATCTCAACAGAGCAGATGGAGTGGGACAGGAAGTCAGGCACCAAAACAAAATGAAAACATCCGGTTAATTTTCAGAATAAAATGCTGGTGCACTGGTGGCCTAGCGGTTTAAGTGCCGCACATAACGAGGCTATAGTCCTCGTTGCAGCGGTCGCCGGTTCGACTCCCGGACGGTCGACCATTTGCTGCATGTCTTCCCCCACTCTCTACTCCCCATGTTTCCTGTCTCTCTTCAGCTGTCCTGTCAATAAAGGCGAAAAGCCCAAAAATACAACTTAAAAAAAATAAAATGTGTTTTCACCAGATTGTATTTCACTTAACTACAACAACAAACCGTCATGACGAGCAGAGCCAGGCCTGGAGTCAACAGGTCAGAGGTTTTCAGAGGACCAGAAAGTCAACATGGATGAGGAGAGGAGGAGGAGAATCCTTGATTCAGTGATTACAGTACTTTGGGAAAACCTCAGTCACATGACTCCAGCTGTCTAACAGTCCTGCTCCGTGCTGCATTTTGAAAACGCAACCGGTGGGTGTTGACGAACAACAGAGCACAGAGACGGACCGCAGCGGATCTGGTGGAAGTCCCGGGTAAAGTGAACTGGTCGCAGCCAATCGGTCCCATTTAAGAAAACAAGCAGTGTTCAAATGTTCACAAGTTTGACCATCAATCTGGATTAAATTGTTGCATTTATGCCTGTGTATGATACTTTTTATGCACACATAAAAAGATGATGAATTAATAAGAAAATGGATAAAGAATCAGACCCATGAGCAGAAATAACCAAAGCAACTTCTGTCAGTCTTCACATGGTTACTTGACAACTGCTGCTGCTGTTTTAAAAATATCAAAACCACGTGTTCCTCGTTTGTTAATTTTATTGTTACCTTTTGTTTTTTGAGTTTGACAACCAAGTTCCTGAACGTGATAAGTGGCCCCAGGGATGCTGAATTAAAAAAATACATCATGCTCTTCCTTAATTTCAGGATACTCTCACTGTCTGCGCATCACCTGAACGTTATCCCGTACAAATAATACGCTAGAAATTCACCTTTATCTGATTTTGACTTTCTTTAGAGCACAGTTTTGTCTTTTTGTTCACTCTCTTGCATATTTAAGTTGTTGCAGACACTAAAGCCATAATTTGTGTATCCTTAGAGCATACACACAAGCCAACACTTCAGTAACATCCTAAGGAAGGAAGCAGCAGAGGCGTAGTCCCACCAGCGCACTGACAGATATGTGTCTATAGCTGGACTGTGTTTGTGTAGAGAGATATGCTACAACAGTGACCTTATGGTGACACATTTCACTTACAGGGTGGATGTTTACTTTGTTAGCATTCATGGCTTGTTTTGATCACTGAGGCTTACATGTATCAAAAAGTGCTCCTGCATCATTATTTTGCTATATTTCTGTCACTTTCTGCAGGATGTTCCTCCTTCAGAGCAGCGCAGGCCTTGATCTGAAGTGTGTCCAGATGTGAGACTTTGTTTTTGCACTTTAAGTGTATAATTAAAAGAAAAATGTGATGCTGAATGCAGAGAAGATGTAACAGGAAATGGTTATTCCTCTGCAATTAAGAGACGGAGATTTCCTCTGGGACTGAAGCTGAGAGTGGGAGCTATAGGAGGAGGAACAAGTCTTGATATGAGTTTCTGTAAACACTCCACGAAACAAAGATCCTACAGCTGTGAATAATTGTGACGCCTGTAGTTAAACCCAGTGTCTGTGTAAACAGCAGGAATTACATTTATTTATTCCGCGAGAAGTCTTCCAGATTTTTATTTTTAATTTTTTAAGTAATCTAAAATTGCATATTTTACCCATTGTTGTAAATATAACGACAAAAGCATCAGTAGCAGCAGGTTCAAGAAACAGCTAAATGAAATATGAAGCAACATTTACATCCAGGGACAGTGGGGGTTGTGATTCTTTGGCACCTGTATTTTGCGGGTCCCGGCCTGAAAAGTCTGGGAACCTATGCTTCAGAAGATGTAAAGGCTTTTTTCTGAGTAAGTGGTGAGATGAAACTACCAATCAACAGTTTTACAAACAGTGCAGATAGAAGTCAAGTATCCCAGGCATGAACAGAGGGGAGTCTTTAAGGTGTGTCCACCCCTCTGTGTTGGGTAAACACATAGTCTGTATAAATAGTGGGCGTAGTATCGCTGATGTCACCCATCTGTTTCTAAAGCGCTGTTTTGACGCCAATCGTCGGCAGGAGCCATATTGGAAATGCTGAACTCTACATAACTGCTGTGGAGCTGGTGTGAGGTAAAGAGGCGGGCTTTGAGCCTCCTCGCCAACAGCTACAGTGTTCCCGTCTGTCAATCAAGTCAGCTGTGCCTCTCATAATGGAAAACTCGTAATCTCAATGTCTTCGAAATAGCCACGTTCTGAAAAAATTCACCCCTCGTACAATGTTTGCCAATCGAGAAATGAGCTATTCAGACTACACTTGTTTTTTTGTACCAGGCTATAAACTTGTTTATTCCTGCTCTAAAGATTGGCTTCTTTGAATTGGTGTGTATGTGGTTTCTGGTGCTTCCGGAGCCAGCCTCAAGTGGTCACTTGATGATCTGCAGTTTTTAACACTTCCGCATTGGCTTCAATTCTCACTGCCTGAGGTTGCTGCTTGGTTAAAAAGCACACAATCTGATATCAGTAAACAGACCCAGATCCAGCTGGTTTAAGTAACCTCTCCTTTACTGTACATACAAGAATGCAGGTCAGTGTATGAAACATGATAATGCACAGAATGAAGTTCTATTATTACCCGGCTTTCTTACTGATCTCTGATTGTGTAAGATGCTTGATTCTGATTGGTCAAAACCCCTTGACAACAGTTATTAACTTTCATTAACATGAGCAACACCAGAGGCTAACTGATCACACTTCAGGTCAAATCAATCCACAGAAAATAGTTCAGACACATTTAGCTTCTGCTTGTTGACACCATAGAAGGTGAGGTAAAATCGTTAGCTTCCGTTAGAATCAAAACAATGTCGCTTAAACGCTAGTTTCTGTTAGCATGCTAAATCAGCAGGCTACAGAGCAGGTGAGAGAAACTTAAGGTTAGCGATCTCTACAAAGAAACTTAAACCATGAGCGGTGGTGATGATAGCAGCAGGGTTCAAAGTTGTGACATTAGTTTCTTTTTAAAGGTGTGTGAACCGCAGAGCTCAGAGAAGAAGGAGAGCTGAATGAGGACAGTTTCATGTTTAATCCACCGCAACAGGCAGAGAAGAATCCATCACCGTGGAACGCTAACTGATGTGGAGTCACTGGGACTATTTTTTAAAAATCTGTCTGTATACATAAATTGATCAAGGTCTTTTACTAACGTGTTGTATTTTAAGTTAGTCGCTGGGTAATGAGCCAGATAATGTATGGTTCTTGTCGGGGTCTTGTCTCACCCTGTCAGGATTCTATTTCCCATAATCACCTGCTCACTATATTGTATCCCTTACTTATTCATTATATGAGAGAGAGCTTAGAGAGCTGATATTGAACTGAGAAGGAGGAGCACTTCAATGCATCCATATTCAATGGGCATAGGGGAAATGTGTTGGAAACTGGCCTCTGTATGCACTTCTCTCTTTGTTAATGAAGTACCTCAGTCAGGATGAAGGGGTGCAGGATGTAATGAAAGACCAGAGGCGTCTAAAAGTTTATCCAAAGCACAAAAATCTCAAACGATTAGATGGGAGAGGGAAAACAAAAAACAGTAAAGAGCCGAAACAAAGAAGCTCCCTTCACTACAAAGTCCTTAGATGAGGGGGAACTAAAGCACTCGAACCGCTGACTGGGAATGACATTTTCAGGGAGACCCATGAAACACTCCTTAACAAATCACAGGCGCTACCATGGATGTCTATAAAGAGGACACAAAAGGCCGGGCTAGTAAAGACCTGTGTCCTGCACATGTCAGGTTTGGAGTGAGGTAAAATGTCAGAGCAGCTGAGCTCTCTGTTGGTGTCAATAAAACCAGAGAGAAGAGGCTCTCACTGACTGTGTGCCATGTGGGAGCTCAAGGATGTGCTCATACGGACACACAGATATACATATTCCACCCTCTCAGCAAAAAACGTGATTCATTTAAAAGACAAGAAAGTAAAACGTAGGTGTGAATGTTCAGAATGCAAAGTGAAGCCAGCGTGGTGAATGCTGGTGTCACATTTAGGCACACTGACTCAGCCCTAAGCACCTGTTAACACCTCAGAAGTGCAGATTTTTCTGAATGAGCCAGGCAGCACTCGACCAGCTGGGACGTGAACAGACACTGCTCCCAAAGCTGAATCACTGAATGCATGAAGAAAAACAAGACTTCAGCGGGTTCAACAGTTTCCTGCTCTGAAACGCTGATTATTTTTACTGTAAAACCTTGATTAGTAGCCCGGGCTTTTAATTACTTCAATCTATGAGCTTACTCTACCTTTATTTGGGACAGGCATCAGCAGGAGATAAGCTTTCATTTTTTATTTTTTTTTACAAAACCTTTGCTCAGTAAAGACAGGGTTTTTATTGTTATTTCAGGCTTTTGTTTACATATTTAAAGCTAGCACAGGCAGTAAAATCATCCCCGTCCCTCCTGTCACTCATAGGGTAGACATTTCTTGTTTGTTGTGGATTCAGTCGCACAACCTGACAGCATGCAGGTCCATCTGTTTTCTCTGTGCTGACGTGTTGCTTTCAAGTGGAAGAAGAAATATCAGGTGCTTCATTAAAAACAGTTAATGAACACAGGCTTCTAATTGAGAGCGGCCTTTATTTGTCAAAACGTACAGCCACATCTGGCCACTAAAAAAGAGCCGACTTTTGAACAGGATTGGCTTTTATTGGAAGTTTCAGAGTACATCATGACATGCTCACCCTGGATGAATGCACGACGACATTCGTTGATGGCTGTGCGATGTTCATGGCTTGCATCTTCCTCCTTTGTTCTTCTACTGTCTCTCCTGCACAAGAAACATGGAAACAAATTCATTTATTGACAATACACCCAAAACATAAGGTCCAGTACTCCTCTGAATTACAGAGACACTGTTTGTTTGCCAGGCAGCCTATACAGTCCTTGTTCCTGGTAAAAGTTTTAGGAAATGAGGAAACACTGTGAATACAGGGTTGATTCAAACATTCATTTAGCTTATAAGTTTAAAATCAAATCACACATTTTTAAAAGTTGCAGTAATTCGCTTATAAAAATAGCTGAAGACTTTTCAGACTCGTGGAAATGATTGTTTTTTATTATTTTCTGAGCTTTTCACAAAACCCGAGCAGGGTCCACAGGTTAATAACAAACATTTCTAGCTGTAGCCTACGTATGACCTTTTAAAGCTTTTGAAAATTCAGTGAAAGTCTCAGTAACTGGATCAAAACATAAGTCGATTAACAAAATCTAAATCTATACCTGCTTCTGTCAGAGGTTGTTTGTTGGTTGTACTGAAATTCTTGGATTTATAACTGTAGGTTAAAATAAATCTAAAGATGTCGCTCAACAAGGAAACTATCAGGGGTGTTTTTCTTGAGATTGTTTCTTAAAAGTAACTAAACTCTCATTTTCATATTGTGACGGCCCTCCCACTGACACAGAGCCCACTCTTTGTTTCCCCTTCTCTGTTTCTGTGTTCGGCTCCCTGCAGGTCCCTGTTGTGTTGGGGTCTACCACACACCTGGGAGTCCATGGCCAGTCTCCTTGGTCTATAAAGATCTGGCAGTCAACCTGCACTCTCTCTCCCTCTCTTTCTCTCTTTAACCCACTCCACGACTCTTAACCTGGCACCATGGTTTCCTTTAGAGGGATTACTTTCACACCATGCATCTTCCACTCATCACAGTTCATTTTGCTCTAGCCTCCTCTTTGTATGTTCTGTGCTCAAGATAATACATTATTGTCTGAATGAAAACATATTGGATCACAAAGCCTCCATTTTCCATCGCCAAAAAGTAGTTTAACATCACAGACAGAGGAATTGCTGACCGACTGCTGCACTGATTGGTTAAATTGTTTGTGTTTGTTGGTTAAGATCCAACCAAACTAAAAAAAAAACCAACCATCAGCTCCTGAGAGGTGAGGTAAAGTTCCTGTGTGTCATTGGAGTCTGGTGGCTTTAAAGAGAGAGTGATGCAGCGTCTGCTTCTGGTTAGAAAGTTATTTTCCTCTCCAACACAAAGACTCTATTTCTGCAGGGATCCTCTCTGTGACATCGTCAGGCTCTGGAAATAACAATCTGAGGCTGTCGGTGACAAAGACAGGAACTTTTAGTGGATGTACGTTAATCTGGGTTATTTTCCCCTCAGAATACCAATGTAGTCACACGGCTGCTTCATAAAGCAAAATAAAAGGAGCATTCACAAAAGTATTTTTGTAAAGTCGTCACACAAATCACACAAATCTGATCAAAGTTATCTCCAAATCTGAGTGGAGAGCGTACAGGTCAAGACAGACGATACCCGCAAGTAACAGCACCCTGTCCCCATGCTGGTTTACGAGACTGCCACACAAACAGACCGTTAATGGGACGGGTGTCCCGTGGAGTGTTTACGTTTACTGTCTAAACCTGCAGCGCAACAAGTGTTGTGCGAGTCGCTGATGTCTCAACTTGACGTTTTTTGTTGTTGTTGTTGTTTTAATGGACAGGACCACTGAAGAGAGACAGGAAATGTGGGGAGTGGAGAGTGGGGGAGGACATGCAGTAAATGGTCAAGGCTGGAATCGAACCTACGAGCTCTGCGATGAGGGATATGGGGCGTGCGCTTAGACCACTAGGCCCCCAACTTAATGTTTCGATTACGAACAATCGCCTAATAGATGACAGTGATTATAGAATAATATTTTGGCTTGAAATGCCCAACCTTAGGAAGCATGAAAGTTTCTTCCCAAAATGTCTCACACAGACGTTTATGTGCTGACTACTTTTTTCCAATGGTTGACTCCTCTGTGGGTTAGTGGAGAGTAGGGGTGTGCCAAAATATCGGTACTACGATATATCGCGATATTTCGTCTTGCCATTCGTTATCGATACACTGGCGCCAAATATCGATATTTAAACAATAAACATACAGCTGTTCTAAACAGATTCTCTCACAAAAGCCTGCTACAATTTTGATTTACAGAGTCACTACTTCAAGCCTCCACATGATGGCGCTTAGCATGAATAAGAGTGGGTGCTGCAGTAGAGTACTCTTTGAAAGGAAATAAAAAGAAGAAAAAGAGAATGATGCAAGGCGGAGGATTAGCAAAAAGCAGAGAAAAACACCTGAAAGATGCACCATCGAATTTCAAATCTAAAGTCTTGGCCCACTTCAGCTTTTACTAAACTGACAATGGAATAACATTTGATAAAGAGTTTGCAGAGCTTATCGTGGAGGAGAGGACGGTTCACGACGCTAGGCTAACGTTTCTGGTAAAGTGCCACTTTGCGAACTGCTCCAAAAACGAAGGTGAAAGTTAATAATTGCAGTCGGAGTGGTGAACTCTAAGTGACCCAGTAACATGCTGTCTGCATACAAAGTATCTACTGCACTTATGGTCTAAGACTTAGACCATATGTGCAGGAGATACATTGTTTTACTTGGCTGTCGTTCATGTGAAATTGATTGACAATATTTTGTAATTCCTGGGAAATGGATTCAGTGCAGTCAATAAATTTTGAATTTCTTCAGTGACATAGATATCGTGATGTATCGTGGATGATATTTCTTGCAATATATCGATTATCGCAGACTCACTGTATCGTGATAGTATTGTTATCGTGGGCAAAATATCGTGATAATATCGTATCGCGAGGGACCTGGTGATACCCAGGGTAAAATTTAACACACATGTCCAAACAGGATCCTATGGACATCAATGATGGAGACATGAAGGTGCCCTGAACAGTTGGAGGTTTTGCACTTTGCACAAAGGCACCTCAACAGAGCTCAGGGAGTAATCTGGCACCTCTCCAGCTACCAGCCCAATGTCTAAACTTTGGTCTGAACTGGTGACCCTCAAGATCCTCAGCCAAGTCCCTACGGACTGAGCTACTGCTGCCCTCAGTTAAGACACAAATGAGGTCGGCTTCAGTTTGTTAACATAACAACAAAACTTTAAACACATTTCAAATATGCTGATAAAAGTGAAGAAAACACCAGAAAGAGAAAAGCAATCTGCTGCACTGAAGTATTTTTGGTGCGTGTCTCTTCCTATTTTAAGGTTTCCTCTGGCAGCAGGCCGCTGTCACTGAGCCAATTCATTAGAGCTCCCTCGTCAAACACGGAGAGAGTACAGAGACTGATGGGAGGAGATCATGAGAAGGTAAATCTGTTATCCTTCTCTTCCTCTCCAGAGTCAAACTGAATGTTTCCACTGAGTGAAATCATTCACACAGACGTCATCGTCTCTGCGTCTCCACAGCAGCGTCCTCAGGGGAGGAGACGAGCTACCTCAGGGGTTCATCTGGCCACAGGCACTCATTGTTTGTGTGTGTGTTATAATCTGATCCACCGTCAGTGTTTCTCTGTCATGTTTAACATCCTTTG
Source organism: Notolabrus celidotus (assembly GCF_009762535.1). Taxonomy (NCBI): domain Eukaryota; kingdom Metazoa; phylum Chordata; class Actinopteri; order Labriformes; family Labridae; genus Notolabrus; species Notolabrus celidotus. Next base: position 7,551,368 of record NC_048287.1, on the reverse strand, counting down.
AGACTAAGATGCTAACTCACAGTTTTAGGGATGATGTTTACATCCATGAAGGTTATCAGGGAGGACTTGTATTTTAACTCCTGGTTGCAAGACTAACAAAACCACTAAGTTCTTCAGTTCATACCATGTGGAAACAATGACTTGGGAAACAAGCATTTCCATTTTTTTTACAAGACAAAAATTCTGTTTTTGCCAACGCAGTCTGCTCGTCCTCATGAGAGGATCATAAAAGATGTTTTCTGCTGTAGAGAAATCATCTTCCCTTATAACTAAAAGCTCTACCTCAGCAGGGATCCTCTCTGTAATGTGGTCAGACACTTAGAATAACAATCGGTCTGTTGGTTAATAAAACCTGGAAAGTCATCGTTTAATCTCAAATTCAAAGAGCTGAACTACAAATAAACACCAAACTCTTCTTTAAGTAAACAATCTTTCTGAAAACACAAGTCAGGCTGTCACGTCGAAACAGGCTGTTTTTATCACTAAATAATCAGGCATTTCTTTCCCAATTTGTTAATATTATTTATTATTTCAGATATAATTCGCTCCAGTCTGAAGTTATGTGTTAAAATAAAAGAGAACCTAAAAACTTAAGACATTCACCCTGCCAGCTAAAAGCAGCAGGAGGTCAAATTTGGTATGTATGAAAATGTTGAATACATTGTCTCCAAAAACAAAACAATGAAAATATAATTTTCTATCAGACGTTCAACATTATGTTTTTGTTGCAGCTCTTCTCATGTTAGTATTCATCACAAGATCTTAATTTAAGTTACACGGTTATCTTGAATCTGTTATTTCTCAATAGCAGACCGCTGCTATGGAGAAAGCTTTCAAGTCAATTCATCGATTCAATTCAGATTGAATCAAATGAGATTAACCCGAATCAGATCGAAACGAATCAGATTGAATCCAATCAGATCCAATTAGATCAGATCCAATCAGATCAAATCCAATCAGCTCAAATCGATTCAGATCAAAATTAATCAGATCGGATCAAATCAGGTGAATCGAATGGAATCCTATCCAATCAGATCCGATCAGATTAAATCAGATTAAATCCAATCAGGCTGAATAGAATTAAATCAGATCAGTCTATTTTATCTTCAGTCAATTTTAGTTTATAGTGGAAAAACATGAAAGAGATGAAAACAGGAGAAAACGCAGGACAAAGACACAAAAACTGGAGGCTATGACAGAGAAATCAGCTAAATTGAATATGGCCCATGAAGTAAACACTCAACACAGTGTGGTTAAGGATAGAGCGGGTGTGTTAGGACTGTTCATGAAAAAGAAAATGTTAAAAACACTTGACAGTGACGAGGCAGATCATTCATGAGGTCCTGTTCCCCATCTTCACAGTGGAAATGTTCACTGTCCAGTAGCTGTCCAATCAGTGGGATAATGTATAGTGAGCAGGTTGTTATATAGGAAGGAGACGATGTGAGAGTTCAAAACTGCTCACTGTACATTGGCTCTATTTAGGTCCAGACTTCTTTGGTTTCTCTTTGATTCCTTCGACTATTTTTATTTTGCAGCGTTGTTTTTAAAACTGTGTGGATGAAGGTACATTCAGAAATGGGAAAATGAGAGTTGAATAAGGAGCTGCATGGATATGATTTGTCTGGTTTTTCCCTCGACGTCCAAACACTGTTGGAGAGGAGCAGATCTTGTTGTGTCCAAGTGACCAAAAGTCTGGACCTGCTGTGACTCTCCACAGCCTCAGCTCAGTCCAGAATGCCTGACACCTGTTACCTCGCCCTACTGAGAACCATCAGATCAGCTTCGGGGATCTGTTCAGTGCAAATACACCAAAGGCAAGAAAGACCTTTTTATAGGAGAGTAAGATACCATCATGACGCAGTATCTTTTAGATTTTAAGAGTATTCCACTGGTTTTTAAATCTCTTAATCAGTCCCTCCAGGAAGTTGCGATTTCGCGATCGCAACTATCAACGCAAATTCAACCAATCAGCGCGATTTTTTCGCGGCCCTGCAATTTTTTACAATCAGCGCAACTTTCCAGCAAATTTGACCAATTACCTCAATCTCAGCCCCTGTACGTCATCGGTTTTGTCATCAATTTGACTTCCTTGAAACATAAACACAAGTCCTCACTTGATCGGCACTTTTCAACAATAAAACACGCACAGAGAACGGGTGAAAAGAGGGGACAGCAGGCGGGACAAGTGATCATGACAACGTTGTTATTTATAGATTGAGGGGCTCAGTGTTAGCTTGGTCTCTACCTGCAACAGGTGTACTTTATGAACCAGCTCTCCTCACCTCCATGCATCTGTCTCATCTTCATTGATGATTTTTACCACCGGTGTGCGTTAGTGACAAAGACACAACCGGGGGACGTCTTTTTACTATTTGATGTTTGACGTTGTTGCCGTGGTTACCGTAAAAAGCTCTGCATCTACAGCTTGATTTATTCCAGTTTGGTGAAACATCAGACACATTCAGTAAGTTTTGATCAACTCATAGTCATCAAAGATGCAGATTAATTTCAGAGTGCCGTGAACTGACTGTGCATCAGTCGCTCCGAGGTGCATTCAGGGACCGTCGTAAATGTGCAATACAGATCTTTCATGGCATTTTTCTGTGAATCAAGAGAATCAAAATACAGTCAGTGGCCACATCAAGAATGCTTTCTAAAAACAACTGTAATTTAGCATATTTGCTTGCCCCTGAGATGTTATTGGGGGAAAAAAGCTAAAAAAAAAAATCGCAACTTTCACTGCAATTTTTTCAAAAAGCTGTCGCAAATTCAGGCTTTTTGGGCCGCAACAATCACAAAAAAAATCCCGCGAAATCCTGGAGGGACTGCTTAATGCGTGCTCCTTCTTATTTATCAGATTTGCTTTTATCATATGAGCCTGTGAGAGCCCTCAGGTCTTCAGGTAGAGGACTTTCAATTGTACCAATAGCTAGAACAGAGACTCATGGTGAGGCAGCTTTTCATTATCACGACCCACGCCTGTGGAACACCCTACCTGAAGATCTGAGGGTTGCACAGAGTATCAACATTTTTAAAAGAAAACTCAAGACGTGCCTTTTTAGGCTCGCTTTTAACTTAGTGATATTCTTATAATAGTTTTTTTTCACCTTACTTTATTTATTTATTTATTATCTAGTTCAAATTTTAGTCACTTTTTTAAGTATGTCATCTTTAAGTGTTTTATTATCTTCTTCATTTACTTTAGTTTGAGGAGTTTATTTTCCTGTGTTGAGTTTTAACATATTATTTTACCTTGAGTGTTTCCTCATTAAGATATCATGACAGCATTTTTATTTTACATTTTTTTACTTATCTTATTTTTATTTATATTATTGTTATTATTATTATTATTTTTGCATATATCATGTTCTTAACCATATGATTGTGGGCTGGGTTTGGGGTCGGGATTAGGATGGGGGGGTCCTTTTAAGACACCTTAAAGTAAAACGAAAAAAACATGTTTAACCTCGACTGCACTGGAGTAGCTGATCTACCCCTTGCTCAAGTAGTTTCTTCTCTTTTTCTTTTAGTTAGTTTTCAAGTTTTTTAATGCAAAAGATTAGCTCAAATCAAATGCAACATTTGTGATACAAAGTAGTGAAAGCTGATTAAGGCGGTTGTAGAGCAGCAACTCCTGTTATCTGCAGGATCAAACTACTGGAGTTATTCCAAACCTCTTTGTGCATTTTAGTCACTTAGACCCTGAAATGAGTAAAAATAGTGCCCAGGTTTAAAAATACAGATTTTCTGAGTGAAAAGACCAACAAATGCACTCTAACACTTTAAAGTCTGATCCTCCTCTAATGAAGCCTCAGGTGATCGTTTCTGACTGAGCTATATTTAGAACGCCCTGTAACTGTTGACGATGTTTGATTTTAATCAAGCCGTTCCCCGGCACGTTGCTAATTATAAGGCCGTCTTTGATAAGATGACTGGATGGTGAGCAGGAGGTTTACAGTGAACGTCTGCGAGCTCAGTGTGTCGCCTCGGTCTGAAAAAGAAAGCCTGGCTCTGACACTTGTTCCTCTCTTCTGCCAAAAATAACACACAGCTCCTGACCATCTGTGTCTCCTACACCAGCTCAACAATTAAACCCACAAGGAGGAGTAATGCCACTTTTACACACCAGGTAAAGTCGAATACAGTTAATTTTAGGATGAACCCTGAGTCATGTTGATTGTTGCGTTTTTAGGTTAAAACAGATGGCTCAGACTTTAAGTGGGAGAACGTACAGTCACTGCTGGGCGTCTATAAATAATGACACTAAGTATAAACACTTTCTATTTCAGGGTAACCTCACATTATAAACCACTGAATGACATAACAGCCTTACAACCAACAAACTTTGTTTTAGGAGTTTGGGAACGAGTGACAAATCAAGATGATCTAACTTTTCTTTGTGTCATGGTCTTCAAAGTTCAAACCTAACATTTAACAACTTAACGTAAAGAAAAAGCATTTCTTTTTTCTTCCATGGTTGAGGGCTTCCCCTGGGAATCTCATGTTTCACGTCACAATGCTACAAACTATGGGTAATTCCCTTTCAGCTAAGTCTGCTAAAATGCCCACTTATGGAAAGGGGGCATAAAGGGCTCAAAAAGTCTGAGAGAGATCCCTCACACACTTGAAGATTTGACAGTGAGACAGACCCAAGGTCTCACAGACTTAGCAGGAACGCGCCTCAAAGTCAGTGAGTGTTCGAGTGTGGACATTGAAATTGGTCCTGAGTGTAACTTTTGCACCAAGGTCACAGTAGGCGTACTCGGCCTATTTAAAGTAACAGAAACAGGAGAAAAAGCCATCACACAATTCAAGAGAAAAATACCATCTTGTTTAAAGAATTATTCATGAAGGGCAGAACGATGCGAGCAAGGAGTCAGTGACTGGACACCACACAGTGAGCTGAGTTTAAGGTCAGTTTTGGAGTCTGTGGAACAAAAACGTAGTGATGTTCTCCTCCCTATAGGTCCTGATTGCTCTCCGGTTTTATGCAAATTAGTTTGTCAGCTCTCCGTCCAGTCCTGTGAAAGAGGGAGTATCCTCGCTTACTATGTCAGAGATTAAGCTGCTCTATGACACGGTGTTGTTACAGCCCTGCCCTCTAAATGTCCTCATCAATCGTGTTTGTTCCTTTGTGTTGATGTTGCTCTGTTTCACAGTAAGAACTTTTGTATGTTCTCTCTCTCTCTTTCATGTTCTCTTTAAGTTTCCATATTTCTCAATCCATTCTTTTTCTTTTCATGTGTGCTGCCTGTACTTCTGTAAATATTTGAAGACAGAGCATAGACGTGTGTTACATCACGACCAATCACGGCTTTGGAACGTTGATGTGGACACTCATGATGACTTAGACTTCAAGACTTGAATGTCCTAAAAGAGGCAGTTTGTGTTACAGCACAGAATACCAACATTAAAGGAACATCACACACACAAACACACACACACACACACACACACACACACACACACACACACACACACACACACACGACAAAGAGCCAAATAATGCATTAGGAGCTGATCTTATCAGTTTTGCAATAAGATCACGTCAAACAAACAAACTCGACGAATATTCATAAGAATTATAATAATGATGATAAGAACGGGCGCAGGACCGAGTGGTCTAGCCAGGCTTGGTGTAAGTTTGAGTGTAAGAGTTGGTCATAGATCGTCATAGTTTACGCCCAGCTGGTGCTCTCGCCCTGTAGGTGAGTGCACCAGCTGTGTCCGGAAGCTAACAAGTGTCTGACTGTGTCAGCATGCATCCAAGAATAAATTTACCACCCATGCACTAATCCTTCCTGTGTTTCAGTTTGTGTTGGATTACTGGAATCCTGATATCATGGACATATAGAAGTGTTTTTATTGGACTTAAGAATAAATGTACTGTCATATTCAAATTGAAATTAGCTATTCATACATATCTTTATATCTTTAGAAGTGTTGCCTCGAGATAAACTCATTAGAATAGAATATACCTTTATTGTCATTGTCACAAGTACAACAAAATTAAGAAAAAACTTCTTTCAGTGCAAATAGATAATATAAAAAATAAGTGCTAAGAAAACACAGAAACCCACAAGACAGACAAACCCACACATACATCTACATTAGACATTCATTTCACAATTCCCTTAGGCAAGGTATAGATATCACAGAACTGAATTTATGTTTTAGCAGCGCTCAGTGCAGTGATGGCTATGGGGTAGAAATTGTTTTTCAGTCTATTTGTCCTACTTTTCATGTACCTGTACCTCCTGCCTGATGGCAGCAGTTCAAAAAACATTTGTTCAGGAATTTTGCAACAGTGTGAAAACACTAAGTGCAAAATGCAAGTGGTAGGAGGACCTACAATGTGACATTAAAGAAGATGAATGGGAGGCTACCTACATTGGCAGTCAGCACATTAAGTTTCACAGTACAACCTCTTCCACAGAGTCTACTATACTCCCTAAAGGTTGCTTAGAATGAGACTGAATGCTTCCAGTTAATAATAATGCAAATAATGTTTAGAGCAAAATCAAAATCACTTCCACTACCAAGCGGCAACTTCCGGTCTCAAAATATGAAGCCCATGCGGAAGTGTTAAAAACTGCAGATCATCAAGTGACCACTTGAGGCTGGCTCTGGAAGTACCAGAAACCACATACACACCAATTCAAAGAAGCCGATCTTTACAGCAGAAATAAACATGTTTACAGCCTGGTTCAAAAAATAAGGTTTAGCTCTGAATAGCTCATTTCTTTATTGGCACACACTAGGGGTGAATTATTGATAACGTGGCAGTTCAGAAGATATTAAGATTACGAGTTTTGCCCATTTAAGGACATGACTGATTGACAGACAGGCGGGAACACTGTGAATGTTATCAAGGAGGCTAAAGGCCCGCCTCTTTACCTCACACTAGCTCGACAGACGTTAGGCTTCAAAACAGCACTTCAGAAACAGATGGGTGACGTCACGGATACTTGGTCCATTATTTACACAGTCTATGTTACACACACTGTACAAAGGTTATTTTCAATTCTGGAGAGTGGATACGATCTGAGAAGTGTTTGTAAATGAACTGTTCAAAAAGCTAAATAAGGTATTAAAAGAAGAAGTGTTTTTGTTGTTGGGGTTACATCGTGGAGTGTCGGCTGATTACAGTTAAAACTTGTGATTCACTTTTGATTTTCCAAAAACTGGTTCTCAAAGCAGTTTTTGAAGCCTTTAAGGGTTCATGACTTACCTGTTTGGTTCTGTTTTGTTTGTTTACATTTTGGAAGCTGGTAGCTTAATACGATAGATAATGTTCTTGATACATTACTGCTGCTTTGTTGAAAATGTCTGTACTATGAAAATGATTGGGTTATGTATGATGACTTAATAAAACTCTACTACTAATACTACTACAGTTCAGCCCGAGGTGCAATACAGGACTTGGAACATTGGTGCTCATGAGTACCTCTTTAGAGCCCACCATGTTTATCCGTACTTGTTTACTAATACAAACATACTCCTGAAAATCAGAACTTCCAATGGTTGCATTTTGAGTGGATATGTGACCATGTGTTCATGGTACAAAGGTTGTGAAATACTTACCGATGATGACAAAGCCTCCCTCTACCTCCTTCTCTGTCGATGACTTCTTTGAGTCTTTACGGAGTCCGAGAAAGCTGAACATGATGATTGCCCTGAATAACAGAAGAAGTTAGAGTTTAGACTAACATTAAAGTCATTTGTTGGTAAGTTATATGTCACAACACTGTTATAACGTTCCCCATTAACTTTTACAGGCTTAAAGTGGTTTTAAAACTTTGTAAACTCGGCTTTAATGATATCATAATCAAGCCAAAGCGAAACTTGTCACATAGAAATGAAAAATGTCGGTCTTACTGTCGTGGAGCCTTGTCGTGAAGTTCAAAATAAAGCAAAGAAGTCAGTTCATGGTGTCCTACTAGCTCAGTTATCTGGTTAGCTTTGGTTCATTCGGTTAGTTTTCGGCTGTGCTAACGATTACTTTCACTAAACTAATTCAAACCACAGTTTATAACCTCATTAAGCTTCTGTTTGTTCTCTCTCCGGCCAATATCATCCGTGTTATGATGTTGATGTCACTGGTTTCCGTATCTTCCGTGTTCGTGGGGAAACAGCGATTATCACATATAGTTCCACCAGTCGGTTCGTCCGTTCGCCGAGATGAGGAATGTACGGAAGAGGATTAGGATCAGTGAAAAAAACATGTTCAGGAGGGCAGGGTAGCAAAAAGTATTAGAATAATATGGGGCACCGTTTGTAAAGTTGTGCACACTGAAACTAACACCAACATTTCTCCACCTGTAGCTCCAAAACGTCCTAAAATGTAGTGTGAATTTTTAAAAGTCACTTTTCTATCTTTTTCCACTTTATTATTGTCATGACACGGGGCGGCAATGTGAAATTGCATATTCGCTAAATATTCAGGATCTCAGAGAAACATTTAACATTTGAAATTAACATTTAATATTTGGATTTAAAAATGACATTTATATTTAACAATCAACATTCAGATTTAACATTTATATTTTGCATTTAGATTTAAATTTTAACATTTATATTTAACATATAGATTTAAAATTCAACATTTAGATTTAAATCTTGCATTTAGACTTAACGGGGATTTTAACTGATAAAGTGGAGAATTGTTGCTGTTATTTTCAGTTTGCACAACTTTACAAACTGCACCCCATGTACTAAGGTTTAACTTTTTTTTTTAATTCTGAGATAAAAGTCAGATTTCTGAGATTAAAATCAGAATTGCAACTTTAATCTCAGAGTTTAAAAAAAGACATAACACCTTACGATATTTATTTTCTAGTGGCCCTAATCCTCTTCTGTGGACACGTCTCTTTCAGAAAATATTTTGTTTTAATCCCTTTTTATAAATGTTTTTATTATTTTGATGTGAGTTCCAAAGATGGCAAGAAGCCTAATACAAAATGACCATTATTTTAAATAAATAAGCCTCATGTTAAAAAGTAATATTGAATTAAGGCCAGACAATGAAAATAAAAGTAAAAGGGTTGTAGCCATGGGTGTCTTTTAATAGTTCTTAAGCATCAATCTAGCTGTTTTAGTGACTTTAATTTCAGCTCAACTTAGTTTGAAATGTTCATCTAGAATGAAACAAATGTTACGTATCTCAACACGTTTTCTCAACCACTGCATAATAAATGAATGGTTAAGAGGAAATTATGCTGTCAGTAACATGCAGCGGAACCATTCTTTAATGTTTTGAGGAACCTAAATGTTGGAGCACGGCGGATATGTCGTAGAAAGCGAAGTAGGCGTTTGATTTGTTCTCCCAGTACTGCCGTGAGTTACTGCAGCTAACCGATAGAAGGCAACTGTACTCACTCCGCTCGCGCAGGCTTGAGTGGGTAACGAAACAAGCGTACCTAGCATTTCCCGCGCGCGTTGTCGCATTGTGCAGAGTTCAGCAACTCCAGAACAGCAAACCGACAAGATGGCATCAATAATGGAGGTCCCGAAATCGAGAATAAACTGCTCTATGCTGTCCCAGAACATTAACAGAGCGGTCTGCTTCGTCGGGAGGGTAGAAAAGGTAGAGTTTGTTGTAAATAGGTTGAGTTAAAGTGTCAATTTAATAAGAAAGAACATGGCTGTCTCCTGTGAGGGTGTTAAAAGTGAAGTTTTTCTCTGCAGGTTCACCCGACAGGTAAAACCTTCACCTTGTCTGATGGAGACGGAAAAACTGCAACTGTTGAACTGAACGAACCTGTGAGTAATGGTTACTCACTCTTTAATATATAAATCACTCAATTCAAAGAGGCTGTTTTATTGTTTCATTTAACCCATGACAGTTTCCCACACACGTCCTGCCTTTAAATGTTAGTCCTTTATGAAAAAACACAACCCCGTCGTTTTAAACACATAAATTCAAGCTTCAATATGTCTGATCATGTCATGTATTGTTGGCCTCACTGTTCAACCACAGTGTGATTTGATGCCCGGACGCTAGGGGGCAGCATTGTATCGTTGAGGGCAACGGTCAGCCCTATACAAGTAGACATGTATGAGGAAGACTAATCCCTGTAGGTGAACTGTGTGCCTCTTCTTCTTAGTGATCTTGTGATGCATTTCTTTACCTTCTTGATATAACACTGTGGTCTAAAACAGGGGTTCTCAAACTTTATTGGCTTGTGTACCCCCTTTCAAAAACAAATTCAGCCAAGTACCCCCTTGTATGGCCGAGAAAAAAATTCAGGATATGGGAAAATAACATGAATAAATGTAGTCATGTGGTTTTACAGTGTCATAATAACATTGAAATGAAAGATGACACAAATTCTATGCTTTTTTAGTGCAATATTTTTCAGAAATAATTAAAGATTGAGGCAGCTAGTACCTTTGATGGCCTAAGGAGCACACCGATTTATTTCTGGCAAACAAGAAGCATTTCAACCACCTGTCCATTGTTATCCTCCAGGCCACACTTTTATTAGCATGCAAATGTGATCGCTCGCCGGGTCCAAATTCACTCAACCCAAAACTAACAGCTTCACCCTCACCATTGAAAATTCTACTGTTTCTCTTTCCCCCCAAGTCAAGAGTCTGGGTGTCATCCTTGACGGTACACTCTCCTTCCAAGCCCACATCATTAATGCCCCCCCTAACACCACTATTCTCATCAATTCCCTGGTCACCTCCCGTATCGATTATTGCAACTCTCTCCATAAACTTCAACTGGTCCAGAATTCAGCTGCCCGGATCATAACCAGAACCCCTTCCATCGAACACATCACCCATGTCCTCCAACAGCTCCTCTGGCCGCCTGTCAAACATCGCCTGGACTTCAAGATCCTTCTGCTCACATTCAAAGCTCTCCATAACCTTTCACCTCCGTACCTCTCTGATCTCCTTCAAACATACACACCTACCTGCACTCTCAGATCTTCTTCCTCCATGCTCCTCATCATTCCTCATGCTCATTTGACTGACGAGACTTTACTAAGCTTCAATAAAAGATCCCAAACATTTAAACCCTGTCATGATTTCCTCCTGCAGCTTGATGAGGAGCTGAGTGGGGTGGTGGAGGTCATCGGTATGGTGTCCAACAAAGGAGTGATAATGGCTTCAACATACAACATGCTGCGAGAGGACAAAGGCATTGCTTTTGGTACGTCATTCTTTTATTAGTGATGTGAACACAGCAGCTTCTACCTGTGAACACTAACAGAGCATGTTCTCTGTTTCTCCTTCAGACCTGGAGCTGTACAACGAAGCCCTGAAGGTCATCCATGATTTCCCTCAGCACTACCCGTTTGAAGTGTCTGCAAGTTGAAGAAGTTGAACTCATCGACCTGTTTGTTCGCCAAGTATTCTGTCCAGTTTAAATGTTCAGTTTGTTTCATTAGATTTGTACAAAAGATAATCTGTTATATCACATACACGTTTTGACAATAAAATAAAGATGTGTTGAAAATTTTGATCACATTCGTTTACTTTTAGCCCTAAGTAGGGATGGGTACCGAATTCGGTACTTTTATAGGTACCGACCGAATTCCGTCGGTACTACCGAGTACCGACTCACGTAAAATCAAACGGTACCATGTTTCAGTACCTGAACGCATCCCTGTGACTGTGAGGGAGTGGAAGAGGAGGCGATTTTCCATACTTTCGCCCTGTAATAAAGTGTCGATGTGTTAACTTCCACTGGATCCGTTACATTCAGGGTTCCCACACATCCTGGAAAACAGTTGACCAGTTTTCCAATACTGGAAAACACCTGGAAAATGGGAGAAAAAGTAAAATGTCCTGGAAAATCACATATAGTCCTGGAAAATGATTCCAACATGGCTGCATGTGACCTGACCCTATTAACAAAACACATCCCCATTCATTGAAAGTTGAGTGCACGCTGCGCTGGAAAAGACAGCGACACTGCGCAACTTTTTTCACATCTTTTCTCCTTCACTTCATAATCATGCATTCACAGAAAACGGGGGTATATTGTTTATGTTTTATGGTACATTAACCTTGTAGAGTGCTCTTTTGATTCAAAGAGTCTTATATTTAAGTTATAGTGTGACCAGTGGAGTCGGCAGAGAGCTTGGGGGTCTGTGCCTCACAACTTTCTCTGCAGACTGAGAGCTCAATTACTGTACTCTAGCTCAGTTGTTCTCAAAGTGGGGTCCTGGGACCCCTGGGGTCCTTGAACCATAGCATGGGGGTCTGCGAAATAATTTGAATAAATTTCTAATAAATTATAAAATTGTGCTGTGTCATTACAAAACAGCATATACACCATTGTTATGATACCATTTGGTGGCTTGAAGGGATATGTGAGTCTTGCTGCTGTTCATTTTCTGAAAGCGTTTAAGATCAATTACTTGAAAAGTATAAATGCTGTCATGTTGAGTCCACAAGGAATGAAATGACCCTCTGTTTTAAAGTATACAAGTGGTATTTACTTGATTCAAATTGAAGTGTTATCTGTTTATCACTATTGTACAGGTCTGAAGTATTTACATTGATACGTTTTACAATACAAATAGTTCCAAGGAAAACTAAGAGTGCAAATGGTAGTAAGCATGTGCTTTAGTGATGGGAAGTTCTGCTCTTTTAACTCGGCCCCCAAAGAAGAGCCGGCTCTTTCAACCCCCAAACGGCTCTTAATTTAGGATCTTTTAGAGCCGTATATTTTACCTTAACTTTGCAAAAAAAAACGGTTTGTGTTGCAAACCCTTTTACGTTTTACGTGTTTTTATGAGAAGCCTTATAATTGACCAATTTTGTGCATTTATTTTAGGATTAGGGTTAGGGTTGTGATTAGGGTTAGGGTTGTGATTAGGGTTAGGGTTAGGATTAGGGTTGTGATTAGGGTTAGGGTTGTGATTAGGATTAGGGTTAGGGTTGTGATTAGGGTTAGGGTTGTGATCAGGGTTAGGGTTAGGATTAGGGTTGTGTTTAGGGTTAGGGTTAGGTTTAGGGTTGTGATTAGGGTTAGGGTTGGGATTAGGGTTAGGGTGGTGATTAGGATTAGGGTTAGGGTAAGGGTTGTGATTAGGGTTAGGGTTGGGATTAGGTTTTGGGTTGGGATTAGGGTTAGTGTTAGGGTTAGGGTTGTGATTAGGGTTAGGATTAGGGTTGTGATTAGGGTTAGGATTAGGGTTGTGATTAGGGTTAGGGTTGTGATTAGGGTTGTGATAAGGGTTAAGATTAGGGTTAGGGTTGTGATTAGAATTAGGGTTAGGGTTGTGATTAGGGTTAGGTTTGTGATTAGGGTTAGGGTTAGGGTTGTGATTAGGGTTAGGGTTTGATTAGGATTAGGGTTGTGATTAGGGTTAGAGTTGTGATTAGGGTTGTGATAAGGGTTAAGATTAGGGTTAGGGTTGTGGTTAGGGTTAGGGTTGGGATTAGGGTTAGGGTTAGGGTTGTGATTAGGGTTAGGGTTGTGATTAGGATTAGGTTTAGGGTTGTGATAAGGGTTAGGGTTGGGATTAGGGTTAGGGTTATGGTTAGGGTTATGATTAGGGTTAGGGTTGGGATTAGGGCTAGGGTTGGGATTAGGGTTATGATTAGGGTTAGGATTAGGGTTAGGATTAGGGTTAGGGTTGTGATTAGGGTTAGGGTTGGGATTAGGGTTAGGATTAGGGTTAGGGTTGGGATTAGGGCTAGGGTTGGGATTAGGGTTATGATTAGGGTTAAGATTAGGGTTAGGGTTGTGATTAGAATTAGGGTTAGGGTTGTGATTAGGGTTAGGGTTGTGATTAGGGTTAGGTTTGTGATTAGGGTTAGGGTTAGGGTTGTGATTAGGGTTAGGGTTTGATTAGGATTAGGGTTGTGATTAGGGTTAGAGTTGTGATTAGGGTTGTGATAAGGGTTAAGATTAGGGTTAGGGTTGTGATTAGAGTTAGGGTTGTGATTAGGGTTAGGGTTAGGGTTGTGATTAGGGTTAGGGTTGTGATTAGGATTAGGTTTAGGGTTGTGATAAGGGTTAGGGTTGGGATTAGGGTTAGGGTTATGGTTAGGGTTATGATTAGGGTTAGGGTTGGGATTAGGGCTAGGGTTGGGATTAGGGTTATGATTAGGGTTAGGATTAGGGTTAGGATTAGGGTTAGGGTTGTGATTAGGGTTAGGGTTGGGATTAGGGTTAGGATTAGGGTTAGGGTTGGGATTAGGGCTAGGGTTGGGATTAGGGTTATGATTAGGGTTAGGATTAGGGTTAGGATTAGGGTTAGGGTTGTGATTAGGGTTAGGGTTGTGATTAGGGTTAGGGTTGTGATTAGGGTTAGGGTTATGATTAGGGTTAGGGTTGTGATTAGGGTTAGGGTTAGGGTTGGGATTAGTGTTAGGGTTGGGATTAGGGTTAGGGTTAGAATTGGGATTAGGGTTGGGATTAGGGTTAGGGTTGGGATTAGGGTTAGAGTTGTGATTAGGGTTGTGATAAGGGTTAAGATTAGGGTTAGGGTTGTGATTAGGGTTGGGATTAGGGTTAGAATTGGGATTAGGGTTGTGATTAGGGTTAAGATTAGGGTTAGAGTTGTGATTAGGGTTAGGGTTGTGATTAGGGTTAGGGTTAGGGTTATGATTAGGGTTAGGGATAGGATTAGAGTTAGGGTTAGGGTTAGAACCAGAACTTAACTTAAGCACACAGAACCAGAACCAAACTCATGCAAACAGAACCAGAACCAAACCCAAGCAAACCCAACTAGACCTGAACCAGAACCGAACCAGAACCGAATCAGAACTGAACCAGAACCAGACCAGAACCGAACCAGAACCATACCAGAACCGAACCAGAACCGAACCGAACCAGAGCCATACCAGAACTGTACCAGAACTGAACCAGAACCATACCCGAACCGTACCAGAAACGAACCAGAACAGAACCAGAACCGTACCAGAACCGAACCGAACCAGAACCAAACTTAAGCAAACAGAACCAGAACCAGAACCAAACTCAAGCAAAGAAAACCAGAACCAAACCCAAGCAAACCCAACCAGACCTGAACCAGAACCGAACCAGAACCGTATCAGAACTGAACCAGAACTGTACCAGAACCAGAACCAAACTAGAACTTTACCAGAACCGAACCAGAACCAAACCAGAACAGTACCAGAACTGAACCAGAACCGAACCAGAACCGAAACGGACCAGAGCCATACCAGAACCTTATCAGAACCGAACCAGAACCGTACCAGAACTGAACCAGAACCGTACCCGAACCGTACCAGAACAGAACCAGAACAGAACCAGAACTGTACCAGAACCAGAACAGAACCAGAACCATACCAGAACCGAACCAGAACCGAACTCAAGCAAACAGAACCAGAACCAACTCAAGTAAACAGAAGCAGAACCAAACTCGAGCAAACAGAACCAGAACCAACTGAAGCAAACATTATTATGTCCTCAGGTTGGCATTGAGAAAAATCAGATGCCTCAGTTTGGATGGGCTGATTAGGGTTAGGGTTGTGATTAGGTTAGGGTTAGGGTTGTGATTAGGATTAGGGTTAGGGTTATGATTAGGGTTAGGGTTGTGATTAGGGTTACGGTTGTGATTAGGTTAGGGTTAGGGTTGTGATTAGGATTAGGGTTAGGGTTATGATTAGGGTTAGGGTTGTTGTAAGGCTTAGGGTTGGGGTTAGGGTTAGGGTTAGGGTAAGGGTTGTGATTAGGATTGGAGTAAGGGTTAGGATTAGGATTAGGATTAGGATTAGGATTAGGGTTATGGTTATGATTAGGGTTAGGTTAGGGTTAGGATTAGGATTAGGATTAGGGTTAGGATTAGGGTTATGGTTATGATTAGGGTTAGGTTAGGGTTAGGATTAGGGTTAGGATTAGGATTAGGATTAGGGTTAGGGTTAGGGTTGTGATTAGGGTTAGGATTAGGGTTATGGTCAGGATAAGAATTAGGGTTAGGATTAGGATTAGGATTAGGGTTATGGTTATGGTTATGATTAGGGTTAGGGTTAGGTTTAGGGTTAGGGTTAGGATTAGGGTTAGGGTTAGGGATAGGATTAGAGTTAATGTTAGGGTTAGAACCAGAACTAAACTTAAGCAAACAGAACCAGAACCAAACTCATGCAAACAGAACCAGAACCAAACCCAAGCAAACCCAACCTGACCTGAACCAGAACCGAACCAGAACTATACCAGAACTGAACCAGAACCGTACCAGAACTGAACCAGAACCGTACCAGAACCGAACCATAACTGGGATTAGGAAAAAAAATAAGCAGAAAGCGAAGCGGGGCCGGAAACAGACGACCTGACTACCAGTGAGACCACACTGCCCTCAAGTGTCATGAACACATCGACTCAGAAGTATGCAGAAGTATAAACCAGCCTTTATAAGCAGGATAAGGTATAGTGAGTGGGTTGTTAAGTAAATTAGATGCTCTAGCGTAGCGGTCTTGTCTCACCCTGTCATAGATAGTGTTCACCTTACATTAGCTCTTACCTGAGGCTAGATTCGGTGATATATGTGTTCTACATTAAACAAAACTGAGGCAACAGATTGCAAATCAGTGGGCATGGATTACAGATTCAAACACATCTCTTCTTTTCTTCCTCGCCTGACACCAGAGAGGCTCAGTAACTCACTGTTGTCCCAGTCAGAGCCTTTAGCTGCAGCTCCTGTTATATAACAGGTTGATTTATAAGCTTTATAAGTGTTGGTAGGCAGCTATTTATCAAATCCCAGTTCAGAGCAAGAAAGGCTGAGTCCTTAAGTTACCAATGTCATGCTAAGCTAAGCTAAGATAATCAACTGCTTGATCTTTATTAAGAAGAACTGTACTGACGTGTCTGCCAGTCTAACATGAATGGCAGAGGTTTCCTCTGTGAAAACCGCAGGAGTATAATCAGGGAAATATGCTTTAAGTTTAAAGAAGTGCTCAAAAATCATTTGTTAAATAAGATTTTTCAGGGCAAAGATTATAAAAACTACCTTAAAAAAGACAGTAAGAAGAAATACGATAAAACTTAGAAGCTGTATCAGTCAGTGTTGCTAAATGATCAGTCGTTTCTTACTCTGTAGGTTTAACTCTTTAAAGTAAAAACTATAATATTAATTCTGTAAATGTATAAAAATGGATGTGTTTAGAAGCAAATCCAACGTATTTAAGGATTGTTAAAGTCACGTAACACACTGCATTTTTCCCAAAGGCCCCGGGGTTAGGATTATGTTGACAGGATTTTTATTTGAGCGTCTCCTCCTCCAACACAATGATAAATGCCAACTTGTTCAGGATTGAGACGTAAAGTGTAATCAGGAGGAAATGATGTCAGTCGCATATATCTTTGTGACAAAGCGATGAACAGATGAGTATATCATTACTGAAGGGGCGGGGATTGTGTCACTGCTGTTAAAGAGCAGAGTTTATTCGGTCACAGAGGGTCCGATGATGGGGGGGGGGTGTAGCCTGGAGGGAGGCAGCTGCCGTGTTCCAGCAAGTCCAGACACTTTTGTTAATGTAGCTGCATCTGCTCCATCTGCCTACACTTACTATCACTCCTTCTCCCACGCGGTCCTGTCAGGGATACAGCTTCATTTTCTGCTGCCACACATCACTGTCAAACTGAAACTTTTATTCACTCTATATTTTTCAAATTTACTTCAGTTTAAGAGACCAAAAACTTTTTTTTTTAAAGGTTTATGGTTCCAATTTTTCCCAAAAATAAACAGTTTGTTGGAGATTTGAAGCATGTACATTTTTCAGGCTGTTACTTTAATATTAAATTAAAAACATTTTCTTTATAAGACGTCTTCATAGTTCATCATCTAAAGCACTTTGGATACATCTTTTTTTCTAAAGGTCCCCTGTAAATAGTTTTAATGTTATTATTTACTGCAGAAATCGAGCAAAGCTTTCCTCCATCAATTCTAAACATGCTCTTCCCAAAATAACCAAGATCACGATGGATAAAATGCCAAACCTGAGAGTCCAAGGCGGCAGTCCACAAACCAAAGGGTGTCATCATAACGAGCAGTAACCTCCAGTGCTGAAAAATGAAGCAGTGATGTTCAAAATACTGCAGTTCCTTGAGTGTCCACTGGAGGCTGTCTCCAAAAGCCAAGACATCCCGGTTAAGTCCCATTCAAAAACAACGATTTGGGTCTCTATGGCTCTTTCCTTTAATCGAACACATTCTATGGGTGATATCTTTATAACACATCCATTGAATGTACAGTGTGAAGTACTTAGCAGCATTTATCAGAAGAGACTTGGTATAAATGCAACATAATGTTTAGTATGTTTAAATGAGTATATAATCACATGGATATAAAAGTCATTTGAGCCTTGAGAGAATGGACAAACAAGTGACATACAAGTTTTTGTATTAAGTGAGTGGTTGTATGAAATGCACCCCTTGGAAGAAGAAAAAGAAGAAGAGAGTGGTGCAGAAAATAATCTTTATTGATAGATGTTTTAACAGTAAAAACTTGACAAATGGTGATCACACTTTTCATTCAGCAGGCTTTGTATGGAGAGCAACAGCAGGAGGAACATAATCCAGTGAAACAACATCCTGGCTTCCATTGTTGGTTATATAAGGAGGATTTCTTTCTCTCTATGAACAGATATCTGCATGAAGAGCAGCTAACAATCTGCTCTAGATCAAACATTTACCCTGAGACACAAATCTGCTATATGCTGTGTCGCTAAAGACAATCAGCATTTAGATTTCCTGACTTCCTGAAATGCATCAGAAATGATGGATCCCACCTCCATTCAACAAACAAATGTTTGAAAAGTTGTATTCTTGTGGTCTGAGTAGTATTTACCAATCAGGTTTCAGCAGGCTTTGGTGTTTGCAGGAAAAACAGTCTGTATGGAGAGCAAAAGAATAAGAGATCAAAGCCAGAATTTTGATTTTGATCTCAGAATTCTGTGAAGAAGGTCAGACCTAAAAAAGAACATCAATGGTCCTAATCCTCTTTCATAGATTTTCTTTCAACAAACATTTAAAAGGTTCTCCTCTTGAGGACAGACCTGACAAAGCTTGACTTTCTACTTTTGACTGATCAAAATCTGCATCATGATGTTATTTACAGCAAACTTAAGACCTGTCAAAACTGTGAGAAAGTAACAGGACTGAAGCCTCTGTATAACTTACTATCTACTGTGAAGCTGAGACTCACCAGTAAAATATGAACTGGCGCTACTTCAGATGTTGTTATAAACCACAAAATCACAGAAGTCAGCATCAATACCCTAAGGCATATCTGCCTTTACGGTCAGACAATGATAGACAATGTTGCCCATGGGTCCTAATGTTTTTTTTGTGTGAGTTAATAGAGTTGACTGATTTTATGAACACAGCTCAAAGTGTGAGTGCTAAAGACAATTTTCAACAGAAGAAGTGTAAACTAAAACTATGAAGTGAAATTCTTTGAGTGAGTTAGGAGCTCTGAAGGCAGAGATCATTGTGGTTATTGCAGGTTTTACATACCAGCTCTCTTTGAGGTGTCAAATAAAAATGATTGTATTAATCCCATTGGTCCACGATGATCCAATAAAGTTTACCTTTATAAACAATTATCTACAAACTTCATCACCTCTACCATTTATCAGTGTATGCCTGCTTCTGTTTAGCTTCCGTGGAGTGTAAGTCATCATCAGTCATAATCATGTACGTTTCCCTCTCAAGGTGGTCCTTCAGAGGATCTTTTTCTTCTTTCTTTGGAGCTCTGAATGTTTACGATGTCATTCTGCACAGCTAGTTAACCCTGAAGTGACCACAGTAACTGCTGGACTGAGCTGTGAATCTTGTAAAACTCACTGTCTTTAACCTATTACCATACCTTCAGAGGTGATGAGTTCACACTCTGCATACCAGGCTGGACACTCTTATGTTTTATCCTGAAGTTGTCCCTGAATGCAGCACCTCGTCCCGATGCAATGTGAGCCAACATGTCTAAAACAAACCTCGGCACATCCATCACATGCCTCTCAGGGCCCCTGAGCAGGGCGTTTGGGCCAACTGTATGAAGCTGTCAGGCCTGCCACAGTCTGAAGTGCCACAGGGAGCGTTAACGCATGATCGACACGGCAGGTTCAAGACCACTTCATACCTGTAAGCTCGTCATGGAAGCACGCACATGCTCAGGAAGTGTCACTGCAGCCTGAAACTGCAGCTATACTTCTGTCTAGTGGCATTTTAAAGACATAAAAGCTGATTTTTTAGAAGAATGACAGTTTTTAATCTGTGCCATATTTAAATATATTGTGAGATTTAAATAACTGCAGCAAACTCCTGCACACTGTCTAACAGACAAAATACCTTTCACTAGACCTTCATCAGGCAAAACCCTGATCCTGTGCAGGAGTTTACCTGCAGTTTTTGACATTCCTCCCCCATGCACCTGTCTTAGAAAATATATGTAAGTATTTTTCTATGCAGAATCTAAATAACTGGAAGTTTTGAAATAGCTTCACGTGTAACCGTAATCCCATGTAAAATTTACCAGACTTTTCTGTTCATTGACATGATTGGAGTAACACTGGACTTCCACCAGATCCATGTTCAGCCTGTTTCCACTCTGATGCGTTTCGGCTCCATGCGCTCTCGTCTGTCAACACCCACTTGTTGCGTTTTCCAACGGAGCATCACCATTGGACAGCTGAAGTCACGAGACTGAAGATTTCCTGCAGTAATACTGAATCAATGGTTTTTCCTCCTCCATGATGAGCCTCTCCTCATCCATGTTGTCTTTATCGTCCTCTGAAAACCTCTAACCTGTTCACTCCAGGCCTGGCCCCGTTCATTATGACATAGTGTTGTTGTAGTGAAATAAGATCTGCAGATAACATGGAGTGTTTCAATCTGAAAATTACCTGGTTGCTATAATGTTGTTTCATTGTCTGACTTCCTGTCCCGCTTGATCTGCTCTGTGCTGATTGATGCACGCTGCTCCGGCATCCAGCAAACTTTGAAGTCTTGTGTCTCTTCTGCAGAGGGCTCTAGATTGACAGATTAAAGCTGTATCCCTAGCTGCAGTCTGTTCTTTAAACCAACAGTCTGCTATTGAGTATGAACACATGGTCACTATGTAATGACCAATCAGAATCAAAAACAGGTTTCGAGTCTGCTTCACCATGAACTCGTCACTCTTGCTCCTCACTGCATGAACCTGGTGCCCTTTCGATTTTTTCCTGCCTCCGCCTCCAGACAGCCTGAGTCCACCCCTGCTTCTGTCAACTTTAACAGATTACTGCAGATCTCACAAAGTCATTTTGTCTCCAAGAGTATTTTCTTTATTAATTTCCGGATTACTGGAGGACATGTGGGAGCTGTGCTTTTGTTAGTGTTCCACAGGGCCCGGCTCTGCTTGTGTCCAGAAGTTTCTGGGCGTGCAGCCGTGTGCTGTTTAAAGCCCGTTGGTCTTATGAAAATATGTTGACCTGCGGCAGGAAGCGCCCTGTAAACTGCCAGTCTGGTACTGGTGTTGTTGCCGCCTGGCTGTGTTGTTTTACACAGAGCTGTCTGCAGACAGTGTGCCACAGCAAACACCAGCACCAGTCTCTTCCCATACAGCATCAGGCAGCCAGGCCTGGTGTCGCCCAGCAAATCCAGCATACTGCTGCTCTGTATGTATGCATCACATGCTCAACAATCAAGCTTACAAAATATCTTACTCATGCATGATATCTGGAGGGATTAATTTACAGTCAGTGAAAGAAAAGAACTATTCAATTATTCATTTCAATTCAAAACCTTTGTTTATTCCCGAAAAGACATTAAGGTTTCCCTCATTTTCAATCTTGTCAAGATCAGAGGCACATGAGAAACAACGAACAAACACACACAATCTTTCACAAAACAATAGATTAATTCAAACAGATTCAATTTTAGACACAGTGGTCCGAGATCAAAGTCTTAAACTCTGCAGAAGAGAGAATGGACATCGACTTTAAAGTCTGTTGGAGGGTGTTCAGTGTTTTAGGAGCATCAAAAGGCATGGTTATCTTCTTGCATAGTGTTGCATTCAGGGCCAAATTAGCTTTGTTTTGTAGTGCAAATTAATAGCTCAGGGTATGAGATTTTGTGGTTATTAAGATGTAAGTAATAAAAACTACAGTAACAAAAAGGCTGAGTATGACTGTTGACTGTAAACCTTGAAAGCAGCAGAAGTAATGGCTGACTTGGACACTTTTTTGTGTATATTAACCACCACACTGTGCTCATTTGTCTTCATTTGTAAAAAATGAAAAAAGAAGATTTTGTGTTTAATGATAGCTGAAAAAATGTATATGTTCATTTTATTTATGTGACCTTAATCTGGGTAGACCAAGAGACCAAGACCAAGAATGAAAGCAACACAAAGTTTGATACCAGGCTCATACAGTATAAATATATCAAAATGATCGACCAAAACATTTGCGTACAGAAAATCTGGATTCCTGACTTTTCACCAAAGATTTAAAAACATTTCTGTGACCCAGGTTTTTCAATTTAAAGTCAGAAAACCTTGAACCTGTCAGCAAACAACAGGTTGTCATTTCTACCCATCACCCGTAAAAGAGGTAGAAGGTATAGGCAGGATTTAGCCCAAGGATGGTTCATAAATGAAGCGTTGTCAATGCCAGAGTCAAAGTGTACCTGAGGCAGTTTAAGTGACTTTACAGCATAAAATAATGTAGATTAAGAGAAACACAGTTTGTGATGATCTCAATGCATCCTGATACAAACTGTCCATCATAGAAAAACTGTGTGCAGAGGGATCCATGAACAACACATCAACATATAATTTTTCTCTGTGCAAAAAAATCAACTTATCTTTGCATAAGTAGAAATTGTACATAGAAATATATTTCTAACACTGTAAGTGCATTGTCATATTCCCGGCCCTTGTAAGCTGCTGTAACAAAAAGATATTCCCCCAATGGGCGATCAGTAAGAATATATCTTTTCTTATCTTAATCACAGATAAAAAGTTGTTTCTTTTCAACATAAAGGAGAGACAGGACTTAAATAAGATAGAACTAAACGAAATATGTCCTCAGTTTCTAGAACAAGAAGGTTCAAGAGTGTAAAAAAGAAAGACTTCACAATGACATCAGGATTGTCATTTTGATACGACAGATATGTCAGGATACGAAGCACCACAATATTACATTACGATAGCATATTATAAGAGAAGATATGATATGATTTGTTATGATACGACACAATAGGCTATAAGAGAAGTTACATTATGATACTCTAAAATATCTTTCATTGTGATATTTTAGGACATGTCCTAATGTCTGCACATGCTCAGCTGTCTCTGCAGTATTACAAATGAATGAAAACACTAAAAAAAAACAACAACAAGGGTTCACAATCTTTTCCAGATTTATGCTCGGAGTTCAACTTACCACGCTCTTCCTTTTTCTTTTATTTACAGTTGAGATCAGCTTTAAAGGCCTGTGGAGTCCCCTTACAAAGTTCTCTCACAAAACATCAATTTAAAAAAACTTTACATAACACAAGAGGCATAGTGTCTAAAATGTATCAGTTTATGTTAAAGCCTGCTTACAGACCCCTGGCATTAGATGGTTTATGGAGGGCAGATATCCTGGATCTTGACTCAGCTTTTGTTCGTGATAAAGTCTGGGCAAACATTCTCTTGACATCTAGAAACCCAGACCATCAGCAAATACATTCTAACTTTGTTCATAGAGTTTATTTAACACCAAGGAAGAAGCTTTGTTCAGCAAAAGTAATTTCTGACCCTACCTGCACTTTGTGCTTTGAGAACGTCTCCGATGGTTTTGCTCACATGTTTTGGGGATACCCTCGGGTGGCCAGTTTTTGGGGGATGGTTGCCTCCGATCTATCTGAGATGTTTGAGATCAATTTACCTCTTTCGCCTGTTACACTTGTATTAAATGACCTTGCTAATACAGGCTTGAAAAGGGTGGTACTAGGTGGTCTCACAACAGTGAAAAAGCTGATTGCAACGTGTTGGAAACCCCCACACGTACTTTCCTTTTGAGTATGGGTCTTAACGTACTTAGACATCATGTACTTTGAACTCTAAACGGCCTGAGATCACGGGGTGAAAGAGGCAACAACAGAGATCTGGCAACTGATTTCTGCAAAACTCAACAGCCTTCTACATTGATTATGTTGATATATGATGGCCATTGAATGTGGAGGGGGTGAGTTTTGGGTTTAATTTCTTTATTATTATTTGTTATTGGTTTATTGTTATTATGATGTTTTGTTTTCTTTTTTCACCCTTTCCTTATTTGTATATCTTCTTTTCTTTCTTTAAAAACCTGTATACAAATTATAATAAAGTAAAAATTTGATTTAAAAAAAACAACAACAACAACAATCCACATGTAAACAGACAAACACATACCAATGTAAACCACAAACAACATATATTGCACTTTAGCCATACTATATAAGATCTGCACCAAATGGAATAAATAAGAAGATAAGAAGACAAGGACATCATGACATTGTTGCATAGGATATACAGTTTCAAGAAACACCATTCACCTTTCTTATCTTATCTTATCTTATCTATTTAAAACTCTCATGGAGGTGAACACAAAGGGGTTTTAAAGGGGGGCAGTTTGCATTGGGGGACTCTTTCTGCAGGACAGACTGCTCATATATTGACTGGAGGGAGAGGGTTTCAGTCCTCCCAAAAACCATTGTGGTAATCTGAACTAAGCAAGCAAGCAGCATCCTCATGTGCTGCAAATGAAACCAATGTACAAGTGCAAAAACTGCAGTTCCTTGAGAGTCCACTTGAGGCTGGATGCAAAAGACAGGCAACCCCCAGTAGCACTTGTTGGGACTTTGTTGTGACAGTTTGAATTAAATGTTCTGTTGGTTTGCTTCCTTTGGGCCTTTAAGGTCACAATGAACCAAAAACAAATCTATCACTCTTCCTCAGTGAATCTGTGAGTGTGACAGGGTCAGTTCAGACCATTATCAGACTGATCAGCTTTATAAGGAGCTGTTCTTTGAAGGAATGCCTCCTGGAGCTTCTGGGTAATTTTTATTGAATGATCTGTAACTTTTCACAGAGGGCGCAGCAGCTTGAGTTAGACATATCTATGATTTATGTTTGGCATCAGGCATGAGGCCTCATCGCAGCCTGTCTGTGTGAATTATGGGAGCAGCTAATGGAAGTTTCCCACACTGACGGGAACACATTCTCAGGGTGCCACTCAGCGTACGACTCCATAAAGATTACGTTTGAAACATCTCTAACATTTGTTATTATCTGAATGAACCAGCTTCAGTGTAACCCCAGACACTGTCCTCCGCCATGTTCTGCCTTCCTCACGCTGTAAGTCATTTTTAGTGTGCCCTTGTTTTGTAGTTTAGACCTGTTCTTCCCTGTGGAGTGTAGTCTTGATACAGATCATGTCTCAGTTTTAAAGTGAAGGAGAGCATTCTGCAGGAGAGGGCGATTTCTGAGTTAGTGCATTTCATTTCACAACCAAGCAGCTAAAGAATCATAATGATAATGTGGACAGCCTGAAACCGCAGGGATACACAAAACTAAAGAATCACAATGAGGCCGAGGCTTACCAGGTCTTAACTGAAGGCCTTAACTGAAGACCTTTATCAAACGTGCCACAAATCCAGAAATGGTGAAAGATCCACAGCAGCAGGCAGAAACACAGAGCGCAAAAACTATGATTAGATATCTCTATGACTGACACGGTCACAGAGGAAAGGCTTTCTGGGAACATCATTCGTGCCACGGGAACATAATGTGGTCGTGCGGACTGTCATGGAAAAGCTCTCTTACTGGGTTCATGACATGTGCTTCCATTTAAAACACAGCAGATTAAAAATGACACAAAAGGTAAATACATGTCCACAGATGGGATTAAATATACAACATGGTCCACTGTGGTTTCCTTCACTTACTGCCCTGAGACAGAGTGAAATGATCACCACCTCTTCAGCTCTTCTGCTTTGGTCCCCTCTCTCCGCTCTCATCAGCTTTGTTTCATTTCACTGCTAGCAGCTGTCCTCACTTAGAGAAACAATCGAATAGAAGATGGAAAAGAAAGCACATACTGTCGTTATAAAGCGCACAAAAAGAATAAGACATGCTTTGAGAACATAGCAAACTGAGACACAGTGGACACTACATAGCAAAAAGTGTTAATCATTCAGTGAAATTTGTGCTGTAAAATACATATTACTAAGTAAAAATCTAATATTGCAAAGTTAGAATATGTTTATTTACGGTAAAAAGAATATAATGTACTGTAATGAATGTATATTGGACTGTATAATATGAGGAAAAAAGCAAATAAGGGTGAAAATAAATATTGAATATTCTAAAAATATTCTAATTGAACAGTTAAAAAATGTATTTTGCACAATGAAGAAGAAGAATGGAAGAGTATAAGGGCCAGGGGTGAGACATAAAATGTGTGTCTGTGGGGGGGTATTTTTCTCAGCATGCACCTTTGTATGCACTGCTTAGGACTTCATGATTTTTTTCCTTAGATTGTATTTAGCATATTCTTCCTCATCATTTTGACTTTATTCACTAAATTATATTCCAACATTATTCTCAACATTACAACTTTTTTCCTCCGAGTGCACAATTTATATTAATATCTTCTTTAATTATTTCTCTCTCATCCTGGCCCTTATTTATAACAGGAACAATTTTGAGTTATTTTGCACAGTAGAAAATATATCATTAAAAATAAATGTGTACACACTTTTAGATGTATATGGCACAGCAACAAATGTCTATTCCAGGGTAGGGGAATCTAAATTGCACAAAAAACATGTTTGATTCCCATTTGGAGAAATAATGAAAATATGAATCTGAAAATATTTATGGTTGTGTAAATAAGAAAGGATTAAATAATGTATTGCATAGAAAACCCTGTATTATTACAATTAAATATGTATATAGCACAGTAAGATATGGCTATTGCTCCCTAAAAAAGTAAATTGCACTTTGATAAATGTTTATTGCACAGTAATATAAATAAAGAATACCAGAAAGGGAAATTTTTTATTTGGGAAAAAAAAAAACTTTTTTTGAACAGTTAAACATGTTTCATGTAGGGAAAAAAAAAAAAAAAAAGTTGTATTGCACATTTAAAAAAGATTTTTGCAACATAAAAAGTGTATTGCACTGCAAAATAAATTAAAATGATGATAGTATTAATTTTAGAGTTCTTCTTCCAAACTAACATTACAAGGTGCTTTACAAGAGAAATATGTTTTAATTTCTCTCCTCTCTAATTTCCCCTTATTATTTTCATATTTTTGACTTCACAATCAAACCATCGTGCACCCATTATTCTGGCATAATAATTTAAATGCTATTTAAAATAGAATAAATAAATCTAAAAGTAAAAAAATCTAATTAAAAGTAAGCAGAATGAAAGAGGTGTGAATATATACAATAAAAATGAATCCATCGACCCCCTAATAAGTTAAAATCTGTTGTAACGATTTATTCAAAAATATGTTTTTTGTAAATGTACATGTTTCTGTAAAACTTTCCCACTATGCAAAGCCACATTTATTATGTCAAAATGAAGTCTTATTGCAGGTTCAAACATTCAGAATTAGAAATGAATTGCAAACACACGGAAATGTTCCAAAGTCGGACTTTATTGTGAAGGCGGTGACCGGAAGTGTCCCGTGCAATGATTCAGGCGTCTTGTTACCGGTGAGCAGAGACCATGAGAGCTGCTGCAGGTCTGAGTCGAGCTGAGTCCCTGCAGACTCTACAGTGAGACAGTCTGCTGTTCTGACTGATGGATTAACCTGGAGCTTTCATTCCATCTACAAACAGGTACGTTAATTTTCCTATTCATTATATTAGATTTACTTTAAGTGTTTTTGAATAATTTACAAGCTCCAGCTCAGATATTCTTCACATATGAATCAGATTAATTTAGAAACTGAAAACCAAGTCATGTGTTTTCTTCAGTGAAGGAACTCAGTGAAGATCAAAGATCACAGAAACAGGAATATTTGTAATTATTTTTGAATTACATTAAAATAAGGAACAGCAATTGCTGTGTTAGCTGAAGTTTTTTTGCACATAAAATAATGAATGCAATACTCATGAAGCAGATACTGATAGTAGTGGAGTTTAACAGGTAAGGGTCAGTGTTAGAGGTAGCTACAGGTTCATAGTACCATTCCCAAATAGAATGTAAAATACTTGATCGTCTATACTGTTTGCATGCAAGAGTCAGAAATGTGTCTTCCACTTGCATGTGCAAATATTTGTCATTAAAAACACAAGCTAACACCTTTTTGAAGTGGTGCATTAAAACCATTAAATATTCATGACTCTTATAATAACACAACATATATACTTGATAACTAGCAGGTACAACAGAGCTACTTTAAAGGAGAACACCAGGCTCTGAATGGTGAATACTAAAGGGGTGCTCAGTAATAATATAAAGTGCTTTGTACAGTTTAATATCGAAAGTAACAGCACTACTGTTTCCTCTAATTTAACAGTGATTGGAAATTCAAAGTGAATATATGATTAATATTATCAGTTGTGATTGCAGTTACAGTGTTGATGGTATAGGGCCTGATCTTTGAGCTTGGTATGGCATGTATGGTGGCCCTGAAGGTCAACTGCACAAAAATGTGATGACTGCAAAAACATTTCATTGAATGCAAAAACACCTCAGAAAACTCACAAACTTATCATACAAACTTAAAGATACAGTTTATCAGAATGGTGGGAAAAAATAAATGTATGCTAAAATAATTTTACAAAATATGAAAATATTTAATGAAATACAAATAACATTTCACTAAATGTTAAAATATGTCACAAGGAAATAAAAAACCAAGACAAAATGAAATAATCTGCAGGAAAAAACAACATTTCGCAGAACAAAAAATGTTTCCCTGGACAAAAACCCCCAGAACTATCCACCAAAAGATTTGTGAAATGTTTGTGCATTCATGATGTATTCATTTATATATTTTATTTTTCATCTTGGGACATATTTTTGAATCCTTGTTGTTATTTTTCGTGTCTCACTGTATGTTGCGTATCATCTTCTTTTCTAACTCTTATATTCCATCATCACAACAGCACTAGTGTTAGCATTAGTAGGCAAGTACCAGACGCACCACTGGAGGTAAATGTAACAGTAATATAATACCAAACAGCTGCTGTGTGACCTCACCTGTAACAGGGAGCACGTACCTGAGAGTTTGACCCATAAACCTGCCTACCTGAAGGAAGTCATCTGAGCCAGGTGTCTCCCTCTGGTGTTGATGTGAAACCACTGCAGCTTCTGCACCTAGGTGATGTTGTAAAATGACCTCAGCTGTGTTTCAGCACCTTAAAATATCTTTTACCTGTTTCTCCAGGCTGAGCAGCAGGATGAAGACGCAATGGATCCTAAAGGTTTTCATCCTCCTTTTGACCCTGTCCTGCCCGTGCAGGTGTCAGAAGAGGAGGAGGAAGGGACAGAGAGATGATAACCAGGTCATCGTTCACCAGGCCAAAAGTAAGTGCTGACTGAGAGTTAAGGAAAAGATCTGGTTAATGCATCTCAGTGCAACCCTTATGATCAGATATACTGGATGTGATAATCCTGCTTACACTTAGAAATCCTTATGTCTTTAAAACTGGGCCCTAGTTTTACAAAAGTGATAAAACGCGTCAGCCTGCAGCCCTAAAAGGCTTCTGAAATATGATACCAGGACGCAGATACTATCAAAGTTGAAGCTTTCGTTTAAA
Source organism: Notolabrus celidotus (assembly GCF_009762535.1). NCBI lineage: Eukaryota > Metazoa > Chordata > Actinopteri > Labriformes > Labridae > Notolabrus > Notolabrus celidotus. The sequence goes on along the minus strand of NC_048287.1, from coordinate 7,521,648 downwards.
GAGATGTTTTCTTACCAAAAGAAGCCTTACTCTTCAAATCAACCAGACTCCAGAGTTTCTGGCCACATAAACTGCTCAGTTGGTTTCACAAAAGACAAACAATATAACATATAGTGGGCATACTTTTTGCATCTGCACTCATAGGTCAGATTGCAGCTGGCTGATAATGCAATCTCCTGAAGCAATTCCAAAACTACCAATTCAGTCTGAAACTGAGTTACAATTTCAAGCATGGGAACCCATGCCAGTGCCAGGAACAGTTGCAGTCCGGCTTTTATGCAACACCAGTTTAGCATTTATTGTTAGTCTTCGGGGGAAACTTCAAATTAGAGCCCTTATGTTCTCTTTTTGAACAAAGAACTGATATCCTACGGTGGTCAATAAGGGCAGACAGTCTGCAGCAGCCCGAACATCTTCATAAGGAGAGGCGTGCTGTTAATGCTTATATGTTGCAAATTCAATAACGTGCAAAATTCCATAACAAACACAACAGCAGAAACATGCTGCAAATGACAAATGTGCTACAAGAAGTAAAAAATATCTGTAAATACACAAACAATGCAAAGTCAAAAGTAGGCACAGGCAGCAAACACACAGCAAACGCCACCCTCCAAGCCTGTAGGGGGCGCTATGAGGCAGGCCAAAGAAGAAGACTACACACTGGATTCATCTGTTCTTAGCATTGACTGAATTAAGAAATTATAATGTTTATCTTTTGAAGTTGCTTTCTGCTTTTGTGTGTTTTTGGCTTTACATCGTCCGTGTATTTGCTGCGTCTTGCTGTTGATGCATGTTTTGATGTTTTGCAGCACAATGTCTCATGAGCAGTGTATTTTAGTCATTGAGTTTCTTTTTGGACTTTTACATTAGTTTTTTATTTTAAATTGTGCAAACATTTGCAGCATGCTTCTCCCAATGGAGATCGTTTGAAGATCCTCTGCCCTTGTCAGCCACCGTAGCGTACCTAATAAAGCTGCTATTAATACAGTATACATATTTTAGCATTAACACATAACAAGACTGTTTTAAAGGATTTTTATCTGGTTATAAAACAGACTGAGATTAATGCAGATGTCTCCATATGACTTTCAAAAGCAAATGAGACCATCAGCAAAAAGACTGACTGTTTCTATGATGTTATTATTAATGCCTGAAACGGCTGCCACAGGGTGGTGTTAGACAGGACATGGCCCTCCCCCTGGTCGCACTTTGACACAAAACTTACACAGTGAGTGGTGTACCTGTGGCCGAGTATTGTGGAGAGAACCTTGTCTCTTTACTCTGTCGTGCATTAAGTAAACCTGAGATATCGAGTTTAGCTTTTTCAGGATAACATCTTCTGATCTTGTAGTAATCTTAAAAATCTATTTCTGATATTACAGTAAAACCTGACGATTAATCAACCCTGTCAATAACATTGTGTTATTATAGCTTATAATGAATTTATGAGGAGCAGCACTTAGAAATGTAACATCAGTTCCAACAATCTACAGTTCAAACCATTTTAAAGCTCCTGTAAGCAACTTTTGGTTGGTGTTGATTTTAGCGCCCCATGTGGATAAAGTGGTTTTATGTGTTAATTTTATCTTAAACTTGTGAAAGTAGTTTTTTCACAAAATAAAGTCTCATCCTGATGTCTTTTAATGTTCAGATGGATCAAGAATGTAGAAATGTGTTGGTCACAAACGACTCAGGTCTAAGAGTTGTGAACGAACAAACTCTGCTCACATTTGAGAGCTCGTCTCATTTGTCCCTTTTTTTATTGTAATTTAAATCATGATATCTGATGCACATTGTGGAGACGTCTTGCTCTGAACTACACTCTCTGAAATGTTGATGCACTTTTATTGGAGACAGTTATGTAGGTTACATCAAAATAATAGACCAGCTGTTTAACTCCTCTCAAATGGTTGCTAACTCAATGTAATCCTGCTGTGTCCTCCCGCTCAGCTCTGATCTGCCCAGTGGAGATCATGTTCATCGTGGACAGCTCAGAGAAAGCCACCTCTCTGGTGTTTGAGCAGCAGAAGGATTTTATTCTGCGCTTCAGCACAAAGCTGATGCAGCTACACTCCGCTGGCTGGCGTCTACGCCTGCGTCTGGCCGCTCTGCAGTACAGCAGTACCGTGTCCGTCGAGCATAACTTCAGAGACTGGCAGGACCTGGATGTCTTCCACAGCCGAGTCGCCTCCATGACCTTCATCGGGCATGGCACCTACACCGCCTACGCCATCACCAACGCCACGCAGCTGTTCATCCGAGAGACTTCCTCCAGCAGCCTGAGGGTGGCGCTGCTGATGACCGACGGGACGGATCACCCACGCAGCCCTAGCGCAGTGACAGCTGCTGCTGAGGCCAAGCAGCACAACATCCAGATGTTCACCATCGGGTTGACAGGTCTACCCAGAAACGGGCCCATGGGTGCTAGGCTACGATCCATCGCCAGCGCCCCTGCCCAGCAGCACGTCTTCAGCCTCACCGATGGCCAGCTGGACAACAGACTCCTCAATGAACTGGTGAGTCATGTTTGTGTCTCTTTCAGTCACCAGTTTCACTTCACCGATGATAATGATTCACCATTAACTTATAAAAGAAGTGGATGTCACCCCTTTGTTCAAAAGTGAGGCTAAAGCTGAAATATCTTGCGGCTGCATTTTCTCTAACGTCCAGCAGAGGGCGACTCTACTGGTTGCAAAAAGAAGCCTGAATGTATCGACCTCTATGAGAAAACAGCCCTACTTCTTTGTTGATTTATTTCATCTGTAAAAATAAATCTTCATCAGATTTATCTCTCAATCTGTAACTCCTGATTGTCTTCAGTAAAACAAGATGTTCTTTTCGTAAATTCTGTTGTCACTGACAAAAATGTATGCTTTTCATACCTTCTTCTCCAGATTTGATTACTCAAATCTGATCGGCCAGCCCAGGGGCCACCCGAAAATCCTAATCTATGATTGGCTTTGTCTTCATCAGACGCAGGATTTATGTCTAAATCAAGCAGCAACCTTGGGTCTCAAAATATGAAGCCCATGCTAATTTCCCCATTGGCACACACTGTACGGGGGGGAATTTTTTTCTAACGTGACAGTTCAGAAGATATTAAGATTACAAGTTTTGCCCATTTAAGGACATGACTGACTTGATTGACAGGTGGGAACACTGTAGCTGTCGGCTAGGAGGCTCAAAGCCTGCCTTTTTACCTCATACTAGCTCGACAGAAGTTAGGTTGAGTTTAACTAAACTGGAAACACAGGGATCAAGAACTACAAAATAAAACAGGAAACACAAGACAAGACTAAGAAACACGAGAAAGTAGAACAAGAGACCTGGATCACTAAACACACAGGGGAGACAAAATATAACTAATATAGAATAAACACAGGGAGGAACAAAGGTTAGAAACAAAAGGAATGAACAAAACATCAACTCATGACACACTCCACTTGAATTCATGGCCACAGCTGAAAGAAGCATCTTTCATGAAGGTCGAGGGATCAGCAACGGCCAAAGACTAGAGACAGCGCTAACACAGTTCATGTCTGTGCAGGCTGCAACACAGAACTTTAATGTGCAGACTTGCTGGTGGACGGTCCAACAACCCACTCCATGCTCAGAGGTTTTGGACAGCACTCAGTGTGGCAGACTCTCCACATGAGTGCGCATTCAGAGTGGAAGTGTGTGGGGAGAGGGTGTTGGAGGCAGTTTTGGGAAGGCTCATGGAGTCTGCATTTTCAATATGGCGCCTGCCATCGTTTGGCTTTAAAACCACTCTTCAGAAACCAGAGGATGACGTCACTGACAGTGTCCATGTTTTTAACAGTCTGTGGGTAAAGCATGCAAAGTAAAGACTTTACTAAGGTGATATGAGGAAAGCACAGTTCAGGTTGTTTGCTGGGCTGTAATTATGAATAAGTAAAGTACCCCTAAAGTGTGTTGATTACTCTCGTCCTTTTCTTTTTTTCTTTCAGAACATAATTGTGAAATCTGGGGTGAGTACTAAGGCATCCTTACTGATACTTGAAAAAGACCTGGTTATGTTTTTTTAATCTGAAACCCATCATTGAATATTTTGATTTTGATTTTTCCCTGTGTCTGTATTTCAGTGCCCACAACCAAAGACCTGTCAGTGTGAGAAGGGGGAGAGAGGTTACTCTGGAGCACCGGTGAGTTTATCATTGAGTTCTTATATAAAGAATCATCCATTTGGTTAGTAGTAATCGTGAGTTCAGAAACAGCAGAATGACAAGCAATCTGAAAGTAGAGATCCACCTTCAAGCTCTGTCTGAAATGTATGACCATTTTAAATTTGATGCCAGGAAAATGTTTTAAAACAGTTGGTTCAGGGTTGTTCACTGTTGTGTCTTCTTTTAACAACACTCTGTAAATGTTGATACAGGATTTCAGCTGCTCAACAGTTCAGGGTCTCCTTTGTTGTATTTTAAGTTTCATGATGCTCCAAATGTTTTCAATGTGTGACAAGTCAGGACTGCAGGCAGGTCAGTTTAGTACCTGGACTCTTCTACTGCAGAGCCATGCTGTTGTTATACGTGCAGAATGTGGTTTGGTGTTGTCTTGCTGAAATATGTAAGGTCTCCCTGAAGAAGTCATTGTCTGGATGTCAGCATATGTTGCTCCTAAACCTGTATATATATTGTTAACATTAATGGAGCCTCCGCAGATGTGTAAGCAACCCATGCCATGGACTCTTATGATCCCCATACCATCAGGGATGCTGGCCTTGAACTGTGTGCTGATAACATGCTGGGTGGTCCCTCTCTTCTTTAGAGTGGAGGACACAACGTCCATGATTTCCAAAAAGAATGTCAGATTTTGATTCATCAGACCACAGGACAGTTTTCCACCTAACCTCAGTCTATCTTAAATGGGCTCAGGTCCAGAGAAGTCTCCGGTATTTCTGGATCATGTTTATTTATGGTTTCCTCTTTGCATGGTACAGTTTCAACCTGAATTTGGTTGCAGCGACAAACTGTGTTCACAGACAATATTTGTAGTGATTTTTAGCCTATGCAGTGATTTCTATGACAGAGTCGAGCCCATGCAGTGATTTCCACTACAGAGTTATATCTGTTTTAAATGCAGTGCTGCCCAAGGGCCTGAAGATCAGGCCCCCTCCAGTCTTGGTTTTTGGTCCTTGTCCCTTTTGTACAGAGATATCTCCAGATTGAATCTTTTAATGATATTATGTACTGTAGATGATGAAATCAACTCATTCTTTGTCATGTTACTCTGAGGAACATTATTCTCAAACTGTTGAACTAGTTGCTCACGCAGTCTCTCACAGAGTGGTGAACCTCTTCCCATCTTTCCTTCAGAGAGACTCAGCCTCTCTGGAGTGTCCTTATTATACCAGTCATGTGACTAACCTGTTGATCATTAACCTCATTAGTTTAGAGATGATCCTCCAGGTGTTCTTTTAGCACTACATGTTTTGTTTTTTTTGCCCATTACTTGCATTAAATTGAAAATGAGCATTGTCACAAAGAAATAAAGTTCTTAATTTCAAACATTTGATATTATCTTTTCACTATTTTCAATTAAAGATAGGCTTGATTGATTGATGATATGCAAACCATTTAAATCTATTGTTATAATATTTACAAAGAGCTTTCGAAATAGTGTTGTTGTTTTGCGTACATCTTTTGCATGGAAACTATTTCTCTTCAAAATGAACAGAGTGTTTTTGAGTGATAATATAGTATCACAAAACATTATGACATGATATTTAAGTGTTGAGGTATTACTTACGCTGTCAGTCAAAAGAGTTTTAGACTGTGTAATATGGCTGTAAAGCTTGTGAGTGGACCGTGACATTGAACTGTTTTTGTGTCTTTTGATATAGATTTACAGTATAACTTTATGCTTACTGTACCAATAATACAAACTGAGCATGAATACCAGCGCTAAATTTCATTGAAGATCTACCTGGGAGTTTTATTGCATTGAAGTTTTGAAAGGCTGGTTTCCTGGCCCAGTACCCTGCAGATCTTTGGGTGTCCTGACATTATTTGTGTACCAGCTTTTCGCTCCCTCAGCCTCACAGAGCTCGGTAAGCCTCACACAGCGGCCTGTTATCCCTGCACAGCTGGGGAGCCTCAGCACCCAGGCCTGTGGCCTCAGAGAGCAGGTGCATCTGGACTGCATCCAAAACAACTACAGTGGAAAGATGTGAAAGAGCAGGAAATGTTTCCCACAATGCAAGTGTAGCAGGTGGTGAGAGTGGCAGCTGAAAGCAGTGTTTTCACTGCCACTGCTGCAGACGAGAGGCGCTCAGAGAGAAGCAAAGGTCAAGGACGGAAGATTAAACCTGAACAAACACAGAGGCTGCGATGATCTGAGAACCTGCTGCACTGAGGAGGGGGTTTATGTTGGACCAGGGTCACAGACAGGTCACACTGTGAATGACCTACCTCACCTATGACTATACACACACTGAATCCAAACTGAAAGGGGCCCAAATATTCTCATTCTGCACACAATCTCTCCTCTACTTTCATGCAGGGGAAACCAGGCGAGCCGGGCTCTGATGGAGCTCCAGGTCCAAAGGGATCCCGCGTAAGTCTCCATTGTCTCATTAATCCAGGTAACAGAAAGAATCCATGAGGTGTTGTTTGATGTAATGTTTTGTCTGCGCTCGGTCACCGCAGGGCGAATCTGGAATCAATGGTCGACCCGGGATGGAGGGCCTTGAGGTAATCATCAGATATTTTTCTCAGGCTTGTTTCATATGAGTTACAGGTTTGTGTCATGTTAGATTGATATATTCTGTATCAGGATGAATGACATTGTTCCTTAAATGCTTGTAAACGCTGTCCTCGGGTTGGTTTCTAACAGGGTGACAAAAAATAGCTTTTTAAAAAAGCATGTTTTTGCATTTCCCACGACAGAGACTCTACTGTTGAAAGAAGGCACAATGAGATTTTTGGTCAGAAAACACTACTCACACATGCACAGATCAGCACAGAGATGAAAGGCAAAGAGATTAAAAGCATTGCTTTGTCTAAAGGGGGCACCAAAATTGAGATAACCAAATGTAGGCAATTTACCAGGCAAAATGAGCTCTAGTTAAAGGCACAGGGAGGAGTTTTCACTGATGTTGAAATAGTCTCACTCTCATACTGGTGCCTCTTCATGATTTACAGAGTAAAATACAATTATCAGGGATCAGATTTGTGATTCATCTATTCTTTTAGTTTTAATTTCTGTGATCAGGTCGGTTTTTCTGTTAAAAGAGCTGATTGGATATTCATCCCTCAACATGAAGTGTCTCTGTTTAGAGCTCTAGTTGTAAAGTTTGTTAGGGAGAAGTACGTTATTAAGCAGAAGGAGTTTTTCTTCTTTAGATCATTTTCTTTTGACATCATGTTTTGTCCTCATGTCTGATACCGGAGCAGGGTTATCAAACAGACGTACGTTTTCTGTTAAAGTTTCAGACAGAGAAACTCTACAAACGTCTGTGAACAGGATTTCAGTCAGGATCACGCTCATCACAGAGAGTTAATTATTTGCATAAATTAAGTTATATTTGGTGGTATGGCTCTGTTCTGGGAGCTCCCTTCCATGTGCCCTTGTGGAAGGCCAAAGCCTGAGGTGGGGAGAGCACACCTCCCCTCTCTGTTCTGACATGTGAAAGCTCAACTGCTCTTTGAGGACTAAAGAGTTAAACCGTGTGCATATTTACGTTATTCAGACATTTATTGGGACATCATAGATCCCATCCTGATACCGGGGCTGTAACGGTAACATTAAACCGGTACGTCTGGTCACCTTTTGTAAGCTAACTAACGGTAATAAATCAGAGTTTACAAAGTTAAGTCGTTGTTGCGTTATGGTTCATAATCTGACGTAGCTACAAATCAACACATGACCTCTTCACTCTGCATCCTGATAAAAGTTGTCCTGTAAGTTGAAAAGTAGGATTAAAAAGAAGATCTGTATTCATTCATTTGCTTCAACAACAGATGAGACACATCTTTACCACAGAGGATGATGGTGCTCATGGGAAATGCAGTCTTTTCAATCAAAGGGGTCACCAGAATCAACACAACATGAAAACTCCTCACAGTGCCACATTTGGGATCTACTCTTAATCTCTTAAGCTTTATCTGTTTTTTTTTTTTTTTTGTCTAACATGTCACCAAAGTAGTGTACTTATCCTTGTTTTTAACCAACATCAATCAACAGTTCATTTGAGCAGAGTCTCTGGTTACAGCCAGATAAAGCTGGTGGGCACAGGTGTTGGTGAGTTAAAGCTGGGCTAAAGCTGGGCTAGTTGAGCCTAGAGGTATGAGTCTTGCTTAACTAGCCCAGCGGACAAACTCCCAGACGAGCCCCCCCCTTTTTATGGTCAGCATGTTCATAACAAGTAAAAAGGTCGACACAGAAAGCTAGCATTGGATTTTAGTTTTAGAAGAATACCAGGCAGCTGACTATCCAGAGGAGAGAGATGGAGAGAAGGCTGAGAGGAGCAGGATTGAATGCACTTCCACCCAGAGTCTCCAGACAACCCACACACACTGTCACATGAGACCAAACATAGCCAACATATAGGGGGAGCCAAATCTCTATAACAGAAAGAAAACTGCAGCAGAGTGAGGAAGACATGACCAGGGCCGTGACATCATCTCCAGACTTATGCAAAGCTGGAGAGCTAATCACCAAATCTTGATAGAAAAGAAATGTGTCTCAGTAAAATCGTGATAGATGATGGTTGATAGTCTGATAAACGTTCTTGAAAAATCCTTAAGAAAAATAATTCTTTCTTTCTTATGTAGGGTCCAACAGGCGGCAAAGGGGAAAAGGTATGTTAAGTTTTATGATTATTTATAATGAATGAGTTCTGCCAAACCCAGGTATGGAAATATCTTAAGGATAGTGCAGAATTCAGTGTAGGAAAAATATGTTGACAAAGTATGCTATGTTTTGATTTCATAGTGAATCAAGACTTTATAGTTTCAGAAATGAAAGCTTACAGTATATCTGTACTTTAACTTCACACTGATTTTACTCTCCAGGGTGAACAGGGTGAATGTGGAGCCCCCGGTAAAAAAGGAGAACAAGTAGGTACCACATTAATTCATCTGTTTATTCCCCAACATGATTTATTGTTGAAGTGCTGTGTGTGGATGTACTTATAAAACATTAATGTTTGTCTTCAGGGTGTAGGAGGACCTCCTGGTACCAGGGGCACCAGAGGAGAGCAGGTAATGCCTTTAACTTTTTACAAGGATAAAGGGTTGTTCTGTTTGTTTATTTACATTTTGCAGAGCCCCTGAAGTCCCTCAAAGGTGATCATTTTTATTTTGTGAGCACAAATCAATCAATCAATCTTTATTTATGAAGCCTCTTTCCAAACAGAGCAAGTCTAGACCGCACTCTATGCTCTATTATTAACAAAGACCCAACATCAAGACAGGATACGATCCAGTCCCATCTTACAGGCAGGACTCAGTCTGATCTCATCTTAATCCACCATGAGCAGAGCACTTTGCAGCATTTAGCAAGTTACAGTAGCAAGGACAAACTTCCTTTAACAGACAGAAACCTTCAGCAGGACCAGACTCACGTTAGACACACATCTGCTGAGACCGAGTTGGGGTTGGAAAGAGGGATAGAGGAGATGAAGAGAGAGAGAGATTATAGTGGTGAGAAGGATAGTTGTAGTTGTAGCAGCTGGAGTCTGGCATGTCCACAGGAGCAGAGATCCAGAGGAACCTATGAGACAAGGGAGCTCAGGGACTCCAAATAGGTCTGTGGTTAGTAACTTTAATGGGACAGGGGGAGTTGAAGTAAGTAAGTTAAAGTCAGTTCCCCTGGTAGTCTAATCCTATAGCAGCATAACTAAGAGCTGGTAGAAGCTTGAGCCAGCTCTAACTATAAGCTTTATCAAAAATGAGTTTTAAATATACTCTCAAAAGTTGAGTGGGTGTCCGCCTCCCAGACCCTGACTGGTAGATGATTCTAAAGGAGAGGTGCCTGATAACTGAAGGCTTGATCTCCCATACTACTTTTAGAGACTTTAGGTATGATGAGCAGGCCTGCATGTTGCCATGTAGTGTTCTAGAGGGGTAATAGGGCACTATAAGCTCTTTAAGATAGGAAGGTGTCTGACCACTACCGAAGAAGGATTTTCAATTTGGTTCTAGATTCTATGGGGAGCCAGTGTAGAGAAACTAATACAGGAGAGATTGTGCTCTTTCTTCCTAGTGTACAAGTAATTATATTGTGGCAAGGGCTGTTCTCTAGCTAATTTGGTGAGAATATTATTTTGCACCCCCAAATTTATTTTGGGTGTAACATTTATTTATGGGGATTTCTTCTGAGGGAATTACTGAGAAAAATCAACAAATGAAACTCCCTAATATTGGGAAAGCAGTTTTTTCTGCTGCAGAGTATCATTTTATATGCAATAATAGAACACAGATCCCAAACCCTGATTATATTATTTGATCTAAATCTAGCTTTCTATAATGTGCTAGGATAAGAGAACAGCTCAGACCTCAGGCGGGGGTTCTCCCCCAGGATATTCCTTGAAGCAAAACCTTGATTTAAAAAAAAAAATAGATTTAAGTTATACTTTTTGGCTTTTTGCCTTTATTAGATAGGAGAGCTGAAGAGAGCCAGGATGAATGGGGAGCCGAGAGCGGGGGAAGACCTGCAGGAAATGGTCGAGGTTTGGACTCGAACCAGCAACCTCTGCGACGAGGACTGTAACCTCTGTATGTGGGGCGCTTAAACCGCTAGGCCACCAGCACCCCAAACATTAATTTTGATGCTATTGTATGCACTCTGGACACTTCATTTGCATAATATATTCATTGAAAATGTTTAATTTCTCTCCCTTATGGACAATTTCAATGGCTGCTCTCTTTTCAAAACTTGGTTATATCGCCATGTATACCGATCTCAGGACAAACTCATTTCAGAAGAAGCCTCAAAGTTGCTCTCCCTGAACACAATATTTTAAGATTGAGGTGATGGCAGCACAGTGTAAGCAGCCCCATCAGGAATCTAATCTGATTCTCCTCCATACTCTGCAGCAGATTCACACTTGTTCCCAAGGATTATTTTGCTGCCTTCATAGCCTGCTTCACTGCTGCAGGCTGAAGCAGTCTGCTTGAGCAACTCCAAACCTCTTTATGCTTATAAATAATGTAGACCCACAAAATATGTAAAATAAGACTCAGGTTTAAACAGTCAGAGTTTCTCTTGAGGATTTTATCTGGCGTCTAGAAGTGATTAGCGTAGCTTAGCAAAAATACTGAAATCAAGGGAAAGCTTGTTTACAAAGTTAGAGAAAACATTTAGAATCATTTTAAGACAGCAGTTAAAATAGAAATGCTCAAGAAATGACCACCATCTGTGCATTTCGATGCAATCTACACCAACAGTATTTCAGGTTGACAGGTTGTTAGGGTGTAGCCTCTAAGGACTGATTTCTGTTCGTTAAAAAACCTGATATTGCCATCATGCGGTAACAGAAGTATTCATATATAGATATTTAAATGTAATTCTTCATATCTGAACAAGTGTGTGGTCAAGTTGAAGGATTCCTGAATTCCCCCACATCCGCGCTGAAACAGTCATGGCCGCAGTGAGAGCCACACACTCTGGGTCCGTCTCCTGCTCTGCACTTGTGGAATGTGAGCTGTGGATTAGGTCTTATCCCCCTCCTAATGTAGCCTTTTAAAGCGGGGGAACCCAAGCTTGTAATGTTTGGTTGTAGTTTTAGAGCAGACGTTGTCCCAGAGGATTAGTATTTGGGCACATGTTATACATTCCCTCTCTTCTTAAACGCTTGTTGCCCCTTTAGCTGTGCCAATCACCATAAACGTCCTTCTGATTCATCTCCAGTTCCCATGAAATGTATAAAATAATAATACAAGTATTATGCACATAGTTTTAGAAGTTTACCACAAACCATAATAAACAACATCACAGAATTAGCATCCTGTATTAAGTCCTTAGCTTACAAGAGGTTCTGTTACAACACAATAAACTCAGTTCTTGTAATGAATCATATCAGGTGGCTAACATCCAGCTCTGTTGCAGTAATACGCTCCAGAAAATGCTAAAGAATTAAAGCTAACTGTGGGTTAGTGAGCTGCATCACAAAGAGTAGCAATGTCCTCTTTAGAGCGGAGGACACAGCGTCCATGACTTCCAAAAAGATTGTCAGATTTTGATTCACCAGACCACAGGATAGTTTTCCACGTACCCTCAGTCGATCTTAAACGGGCTCAGGTCCAGAGAAGTCTCTGATGTTTCTATATCATGTTATAAATGGATACCAAATCAAACTGTTTAGCCCCTCCGAGTTGTCATGGGCCTAATTTAATGAAACACCAGTGAAGGGAGGTTCCCACTTTATAGCCCCAGTGATGCTCTGGCTCTTGCTGCCCATCTGTCCTATATCCTCACAAGCTTTGGGGGACACAAGGAACAATTTGGTAGGCAACTAAACTTATCATAGAGGGCACTGAGCGTTAACTTTTTTCTTAATGCACAAGTACCTTGTGTTTAACTCAAATGGTTTCTTCTTTGCATGGTTCAATTTTAACCTGCATTTGTGGATGCAGTGAAAAATCCTCTGGTAATGGTTTTTTGAAGTTATTTTGATTCCATGCTGTGATTTCCATTACAGAGTCATGTCTGTTTTGAATGCAGTGCTGCCTGGGGGCCTGAAGATCAGGTCCATCCACTATTGGTTTTGGTCCTTGTCCCTCTTGTACAGAGATGTCTCCAGACTCTCTGAATCATTTAATGATATTGTAGACAATGAAATCCACTCATTCTATGTCATGTTACTCTGAGGAACATTATTCTCAAACTGTTGAACTATTTGCTCATGCAATCTCTCACAGAGTGGTGAACCTCTTCCCATCTTTCCTTCAGAGAGACTCAGCCTCTCTGGAGTGTCCTTTTTATACCATGTGACTAACCAGGTGTTTTTTTTTTAGCATTTACACAACATTTCTGTGTTTGATATGGTATACTACTAGAAGTGTCTGGTAATTTCAGAACTTTACAGTCACGTTAAGAACCTAGAGCTTTGTTTTTGGTTTTCTTATTCACGCCTCATAAATGTTGTGTCTTAGAGCTTGGTGTGAAACATTTATATCTGAAGTCTCAGTTCTCTTTTAATCCTGCAGAGGGCAGTAACAGAGGGCAGCTCAACAAAGTACCTCAGATCAGAGCATGATGTTTAACAAGTCAAAGAATCTATCATGTACATGTATAATAAACAGCTTAGAGGAGATATAATTTAATTTTCTTAAAGTTGTCTCTAAACAACTCAACTCAACTTTATTTTTAAAGCACTTTAAAACGACCACAGCCGGAACAGAGTGCTGTACATAAATAGACAATAAACAGTGTAAACTGCTGTGTTTTTGGAGGATGAACATCTTTACAAATCTGAACTCTGTTTTAGAAATCATAGTGGTTTGACACTCTTTGTGGTAGTGGGTGGCATTATGGGAAATGTAGGCACCAGATTTTGAAAGGGGACGAAAATGTGTGAAAATTAACACCCACAAAAAAAAGCTTTTGCAGCATTGATTTTTAACTTTTCTTCTAAACAATCTATAAATGTTAAATGAATTCAACACAGGCACACGGATGAAGTCATTTTTCATCAAATGAACATCATTCTGTATTAAAACTAGAGAAATGTTTACAGAGGTAATCATCTGAGAGGGAAGAAGGCTCATTTTCTCGTTGGCCTCTTTACAATCTGTCCTTTTAATGTGATTCGGGAACAGTGGCGCTTATATAGTCTGTTGGCGAACACTCAACCAGGTCAAGGCCAGCAGTGCTGGACAAACCAGGCGGTTTGGCAAACCAACTTGATGTTACAGCCCAAAATATAAAAGGCATATTGTGATTTTGAGTGAGTGCTGTCAGGTGGGCAAGAATTGGCTTTGCTTCTACATCAACTATTTAGTTGTTCCTGACGGACAAACATTTTAACTATATGTCAGAAGTCTGTACCTTTTAAAGAGTTGTCATTCTCTTTTTTACCTTATTTATGTATCACATTTATTTACTTTAATTTAATCTTTGTGTCATCTCAGGGGGTCAAAGGAGGACCAGGAGACCATGGACGAGAGGGACCATCTGGATCCAAAGTGAGATACACATAAATTGATTAACATGGGGAGAGGGAGTGCTAGTTACATCTTTAAGTGTTTTTTCCTTCCTCCTGAAGGGTGAGCGAGGACTCAGGGGGGCACCTGGACCTCCAGGAGATAATGGAGTTGGGTTCCCTGGTCCCAAGGTAAATGATGAGGGAGGTTCTGCTGAAGTCCAGCATGCATCATGTGTTTAAGTTAATCCCTCATCTGAAAACATTATTTTTCAGGGTGATAAGGGAAACCAAGGAAGACCAGGCCCTCCAGGAGCAATGGGTAGAGGGGAACCAGGTTCACCGGTGAGTTCACAGAATAGGATGGATAAATGGATAAATGGATGGATGGATTGATAAAAAGACAGATGGATAAACGGATAGATAAAAGGATGGATGGATGGATGATAAGAGGATGGATAAATGGATGGATGGAAGAATCAATGGATAAATGGAAAGATGGATTGCTAAAAAAGATGGATGGATATAAGGATCAGAACTTTCTTATTTACCAGAAGTTTCTGTCTCTGTGTCTTCAGGGTCCAGCAGGGCCACAGGGGATGCAAGGCTCTTCAGGGTTTCCAGGTGAAGGTCTTCCAGGACACAAGGTAGGCTCGGGGATTAATGCTTCTTTCCGTAAAGTCTGCTGCAGCGTCGTGGGATACATTTTAAAATGATCACTCTGCTCACAACATAAAACATTTTAGTGCTTTACCAGACCACAGGTGAGTCTGCAGTAGAGGCAGACAAGAAATACATTTGTTAAAGTTCTGTTTGAATCAAAATGGTCCAATGCCTTCAGTATTGATTTATAGTTTCTCTTACACCCTCAGTATTTGTTTCTTACAGGGTGACAGAGGTTATGAGGGTCCTAAAGGAGGCCGTGGACCTCCGGGACTCGGGTTCAAAGGTGAACAGGTAGGGTTTACTGTCAAACAAGGTTGGGATTTCATTGGGAACCTGTGATGCTGTAAAGGATGACCTGTCTGAACTCTGACCCTCAGGGGAACACAGGAGCCCCCGGGCTGCCTGGTCTAGTCGGGTTTCCAGGAGCAGGTATCCAAGGAGAAAAGGCAAGGATGATAAAAACTGTCAGGAATTTTCTTCATCTTCTTTTCTATATTTATTTCTATAACTTCAATAAAAATATTGTCTGCTTCTACCCTCAGGGGGACCATGGGCCAGCTGGGCCTCCTGGTCCGAGAGGACCTCCTGGACTGGGTATAGTTGGACCAAAGGTTAGTAGAATGAGGCAGTCTACTGGAGCGACTCCAAAACTTTTTGTATCTATGAGGATTTAAAACCCCCAAAATGTGAAGAACATTAATGCCAAGATAAAGAACAAGTAAATTACATTTCACTGACTCTGACTAGAACCAAAGCTCCACCTTTCATCTGAGGTGATCTGTGTTGTTTTCCAGGGGGATCAGGGTTTCCCAGGGGAGCCTGGACATCAGGGACACAGAGGCGTGGGTGAGCAAGGACCAAAAGTAAGACCATCAGACTCCCTTTGATTTAAATCTATTGAAAAATAGTTTTGTTAGCTAACAGTGAAGACTTTATGTCTTTGTTTGTTTTATTTCTCAGGGGGAGCCGGGGCCTGATGGGGCTTCTGGGATACCTGGGATTCCTGGTGAAGATGGAGCTGTGGGGCCAAAGGTGAGTCACAGAGGAAGGTCAAAGGTCATACTAGTACGTTTGGAGGATTTACTTAGTGAACAGTATTTTTTTCTACAAGCCAATTATGAGCCGCAGTTTGTGTTTCCCTCAATGTCTGTTTTCTTCAATTTGGTTGACGTCTCTTGGCTGGCTCACCAATAATGTTGTAGCAGATGTACTGTATGTGATGGCAGAGCTTTAAACTCCAATGCACTCTGCTCCTTGTGTCTTTAAACCTCCCTCACTGTGTCTGTGCTGTTTTCCTCCTCTGCCTCTTTTCTTTGCTTTCTGCTGGTCTGCCATTTACCACAAATGTAAAGTTATGTGCTCACCAAGTAATGAAAAAATCTCAAAATTAGCCTACATTTACAATGCTTGCAGAAAAAACGTTTCCACCACAGTGTCAGCAGGCAGGGGTGAAATGTGCTGATTTCCTTTACATTGTCCAATCAGAATCAAGTATTTTATTACAGCTGGATAATAAGTACCATGTAGATTTTAATTAATACCGTCTGCTGTAAAATCTATGACATGATTCATCCACAGGCAGTAGGAGTGGTGAAATACTCAAGTTTAACTTGCAGTTCATATTTCGAAGTTTTCGTATTTCAAGACAAAACAAGAATGAAAACTAATGAATAAATGAGTTTGCAACATGAGGTTGGTTTGCAGCCTTTAATTCAGACTTTAAATGCATCCACTTGTATTTTGATTTTCAAATTTAAATTACCAGAAATGAACTTAAACACCACAACCTCACTGGAAATGTTTGTTTGTAGGGAGAGATGGGGTTGCAAGGTGAGCGAGGCCTCGAGGGAGCGTCGGGGAAAGGCATCGCAGGAGAAAAGGTAATCTCTAATAAGCTGTGGTGCAGCTGCTTCCAGGTGTGAAAGAGTAAAGAACAGGTACCTTTACATAAATAGACAGCAGTCAAAGTGGTGTGGGTACATGTTGACATTCCTATGCCAACTTAAGCTTTGTTGTTGTGTGATGTGATTTTCTCTTCTAATGTTTTGCTCAGGGGGACAGAGGTGACCGTGGGCCGAGGGGACTGTCAGGGTCTCCAGGCCCAGTTGGACCTTCAGGTGCAAAGGTATGTGAGATACACTCATTGTTTCTACAATAGACTAAAAAATACCTGCAATAATTAAACTAGTCAAACATCATGGAACTGGTTGTCGTGCCACTTTGGAGGCTAGAACTAGCTAGCATCTAGCAAACAGCAACATGATCAACAGCTGCTGTAACTTGAGCTTCTCACACATTTTCCTGGGTTCTTCCTGGTCAGATGTCTGTTAAAGTTTGAGCTTTTCTCCGTCCTCTCCTCAGTGGTTGCTTTATATATATAACATGGTGCAGTTCTCTTGTTTGATTTTATTGTGAAATCCTTTAAGGAAAAACAGTAGAATCACGTATCTATAGCATGCTTCACCAAAAACATGTAATTCAGTAGAGACTCTCTCAGTAATGTAGTCACACACTTAAAATATCAGTGACAAAACCAGCACCATCCCCAGCAAAGACTGAAACTATATTAAAAAATATATATCCTTATTTACTTTAGTGCATTGCCTTTACACTGCTTGACAGTACCTGTATCCTAGACTTGAAGCACTTTGTTACCCGTACTGATCTTGTTTCCTCTTGTCTAGATCTTTGCTTGTGTTGTTCTTGTTCTCGTATGTACGTCACTTTGGATAAAAGCGTCTGCTAAATAACATTGTAACATCATTGCATACAAGTTTTGAAAGGCACAGGCAAAAACTCACCTTCTACGAGCAGCTTTCATGCATTATACTGTTTATGAGCCTGCACTGTGGTAGCATGTTTATTGAAGCCTCAAAAGTAGGAAAGACATAAGAATATCTTACTCTGTGTTAACTCTGTGTTGAAGTACTTGTGTGCTGTCAGCTTAATGTGTGAAATGTTGTTGACTCTTATGTTTAGGGGGAACCTGGCAGCACAGGAATGATGGGCCCACCAGGATCTGCTGGGCGTGGCATACCAGGACCAAAGGTAAGAACTTCCAGTAAATGTGTCACATACAGTCACGTAGAGTGACAGGTTTGAACCTGCCTGTTTGCTTTTGCCCGTTTTTTTGTTTTTTTTAATTAAAAAAGATATTGATTTGGATTAGTAAAGTGCATCAATATATCACAGCCTGTTATGCTTAAATGTCTATATGATGCTCAAAGAATATCCAATCTGGGCCACAGCAGGATTTTTAAGCTGCAGAACCGCAAGTGACCACTGGGCAACAGTCTTATAAATGCCATGTTTGCGAATTGGCTGTCTTTGTGAGGCTTTGTGTGGGCACATTGTTGTAGTATTATGTCCATTAATATCGCCTGCAGGTCAGTGGAAAGTGTTAAAATTTAATATGTCACATTTTTGTGGGATATACATAGAAACTGTGCTTTGCTGAATGCAATGAAAGTTCTCACGTAGGAACACAGTTGAAACCTTTTTCCCTTTGGGAGCCCCCAATAAAATAGACTGCATCTTGTAATCTGGTGCGACTTATAGTCCAGATTTTACCATACACTAAGGTAATTAAACCAGTGAGACAGAAACTCCTTTTCCCATAGACTTCTATAGAATCAGACTTCTTTATAAAGAGAGTCTCCCCTGCTGGCTGTGCAGATTCAAAACACTTTATAATGTCTTCAGTTTAGAAACGAAGAAGCTACATTAACCTTTTATGCGTACAGTCTATGGTCAGTGTATTAAGTTTGTTGTTCAACTCACACAACAGGGAGATCCTGGACCAGTCGGACAAGCTGGACCTGTTGGAGAACCTGGAGTTGGAATCATGGGGCCAAAGGTAACATCAACAAAGAGTATTATCCACCGAGCATCACTGTACCTGCTTCAATCCTGAGGGGTACTGTGCAGCAGTGCAGTACAGTCTAAAGATGTCTTTTTCAATGCTCACTTCTCAAGTCTTTAAATGATTCCAACACTAGACATACAGTAAAGTGATGTACTGTGCAGCACTATGCACACTTTCAAAACATACCTCTCTTAATACTTTATTTGTGTGGATTCTTGAGGCCTTATTTACATCACATTTGCAGTATACTCACCTGCAGATCCAGCATTTAGCATTTTCTCAAAGAACTTTACATCTTCATTTTTCGACTGTTCCCCCCTCAGGGTACCAAAGGAAACCTTGGACCTGTGGGGCCACCAGGACTGAAAGGCGATAGCTTGCCCGGGCCACAGGTGAGAGGAAGTAGTCATAGGTTTGGTTCAGATACGTAACCCTTGTACACACTGCTTTAAGAAAAACAAGTATTGTGGATAACATGCTTTCTCTAACTTTTGTGGGCTTAAATAGGGGCTGCCTGGCTTATCAGGAGTGCAAGGAGAGATGGGACCTGAAGGGAAAGGAGTACCTGGACAAAAGGTGAGACACAAGTTTGAGTCTATTCCTGCATCCCAAAGCTCTTAACTGCAATCTCCTCTGTTCTTGGCCAAAGTACTTATGCATCCGACGTGCAAAGTGGTGTTCCAAAGCTCTTAACGCTGCTTAGAGGATCAAGGATAGAGGAGGAAAATCTGAGGATATGACCACCCTATAAATGTGGATATGTGAAATGAAAGGAGGCCATGTGGACTGAATGGAGGGGACTACATAGCATAGCAAATTAGTAGATCTTATTTTTAGTCAAAGGGTTTGTGTTGTTCTTTTTGCTCTCCAGGGTGACAGAGGTTTACCTGGGCTGCCAGGTCCATCAGGTCCTCCTGGAATCGGACTTTATGGACCAAAGGTCAGTGTCTATGTCCTTACTAAAATTAAACCATTTCTATGAATGATATAAAACCATTGTCCTTTCTGCATAATGAAATCAGTCCTACAATTTCCCTGTCATGTGTTGTATTTCCAGGGCTCTACAGGGCAGCCTGGTCCACCAGGCCTTTCAGGAAATCCAGGAGAGGGTATCCAAGGTCCAAAGGTGGGCATCTAACAGGGTTATGTTTTCAGTCAGGATCACAAAGATATCTGTGTTTTGAGGATGGGCATGCACTTTTGTTTTAGTCTTTAGCAGCCCTCACCTTAAACTGAAATCAACACTCTCAGATTTCAGCTGGACAAAGGGACATTTACTTGCTTACTTGTTGCTGGGTGCTTACTTGTAATGGATTGACTGATTTTGTCAGGCAGGCATTGCTATAGGCCTTTTTTGAGACACTAGCTTCACCAGATGAAATAATCTATGGTGGTTCAATCCTCGGACAATGTTTTAAGATGTGTCAGTATGCAGATGATACCCTTCTCTTTCTTACCAATTTGTCAATCTTTATTCAGGGAGAGCCTGGATTTCAGGGACCAATGGGCCCTAGAGGACCAGCAGGAGATGGTCTTCTAGGGGAAAAGGTACAAACAGCTATTGCATGTATGATTGTATCATCAGCTGTTGCACAATTTACATCAATCTAAACACAAGCGCTTCAAATTAGCTGTAATAAGACTGCTTTCAAACACAGGGGGATAGAGGCATTCCTGGAGACAGAGGAAAGAAAGGAGACAAGGGGGACTTTGGAGAACCTGGATCTACAGGACAGATGGTAACATTGCATCACAATTCCCTGAATTACTTGTTATTCAACTAGGACACCCGTGTTCTTTTATTCTTTTGGCACAGAGTCCTTCCTCATTGGATGTTCACGTAAAAAGGATACTTGGTGTTAATTTAAAATAAGAATGTATAAAACGAAAGCACATCAGACAAGTTCATGCTGACAAACAAGTCATTAGGATCCACAGGACACTCATACAAGTGTTACAAACCAGTAGATCAAGTCACTTTTTTATTCCGCAAAAATAGCAGCAGTTGACTTAAAGTGCTTCCCAGTAAATGTCTATGGATGAGATTCTGTTTCATTACAAACATCTATGATAAAGGAGCAAAACAAAATGTAGATGATGTGATACATAATAACATCTATGACCTGTGAAATGATAAACAAATGAAAGTAATAAAACAGAGTAAAATGATGTTTTTTGAGTAATAATACATTAAGTCTAAACTCTGAAAAACACTGATCCTGTAGAATTAGGTACCATGAATCAGCAGATTAAACTGCCCTACAAATCATTTTTCATACAACCTCACTGCTGCAGTGCTGCTGAAGAGCAGGAAAACAACAGCAGATGAAAGCACCTTATGAATGTTGGAGCATATGAATGAGGCTGAAGCTGCTTTAAGGTCAAATTATGGCTACAAACAAGAGTATGATACGTAGTAGTATAGTATGATTATTTATCATAATCCTTCCCAATTACAAAAACAGACCCAACAGACTAAAAACATTCCTCTTTTTAGCTGCTTACTCCACCCCTTAAATGGATGCAAACCCATTTTTCAACTTTAGTTTTTTATTTCTGTAACTACAAACTTTAATTTCTTTTAACAAACTGAGTTTTTTAAACAAATTTTACATTCTTTCTTGATCTTATATTTTAAAATATTTTATGTGTAATGCTTATGTTTGTTTAATGTCATATTTTAAATTGGATATTTTCTGACAAGGTATGGCGTTATTGAATTAACCTGATATTGGATCTACAATTAAATGTTGGGCCTACAGGCATCCTGCGGGGGTGTCAAGAGGTCTGAGCCAGTTTTGGCCTACGACTCGACACAGAAAAGATTAAATGTGTGAGTCTTAATCTTGGGAAGAAGTTCTGAGATGAATCGAATGATTAAAGGGTTCATTACGGTTAAGACAAGATCAGTTGTGATTCTGTGTCTGAGTAAGACTCTGCAAGTTACAACTTCAGAGCAGCGAAGGGGGCTGATCATTTATAATAATCCATCCTAATTTAAATAAATAATAAGACCCAACACTATTTACTATGAGAGAGAGAGAGAGAGAGAGAGAGAGAGAGAGAGAGAGAGAGAGAGAGAGAGAGAGACTAGATCAAACATAACTGGCCGCATATAAAATTTAAATGTCTGAAGTGTTTGCTGTGTGTTTTTGTTGATAGTCACTGTTCTGGTTTTTGTTTTGTTTTTAACTCTGTAAAGCACTTTGAGTTTAATAAACTTACCTTGCCTATAATATATAGATAACAACAAAATGACTTTTAGGCAAGCAAGTAAACATCACCAAACACAAACTTGTTTGCTGGTTTCTGATGATACAGCTAGTTTCCAGGAACGTGTTATACTTTCTAATTCAAGATTTATTTTACAGGGGAGATCTGGAGAAAAAGGAGAGCCTGGACTGACTGTGAGTACAGTGACTGACATTTATAACACTGAGCTGTATCTATTTATGGACATTAAAGGACCCAGTTTCAAGTTTAAAACCACATGTTCATCTCTTTTCTTTACACAGAGGGATGAAGTCATCAGGATTATACGGGAAATTTGTGGTAAATGACGATCTTTATCTTGCTTTGTGTTGCTCGTGACATACTGTTTCTAAAAATTGGCCTGTTGCTGTTTGTTTCTTTATCCTTGTTGAATAACTTGGTTTTATAATTCTTTATGTGTTTGTATCCAACTCTGCGGTGTTTGCACAATCATAATGTTTCCCTGACATTCACCCTTCAGGCTGTGGTCTGAGGTGCAGAGCGAGTCCTCTGGAGCTGGTGTTTGTGATCGACAGCTCTGAGAGTGTGGGACCAGAAAACTTTGAGCTGGTGAAGGACTTCGTGAACGCTCTCATCGACCGGTTGACGGTGAGCAGAGAAGCCAGTCGTATCGGCGTGGTTCTCTACAGCCACGTGGATAGAGTGGTGGTCAGTCTGCAGCAGCAGCTCAGCCAGGAGGAGGTCAAGTCTGCTGTCAGGTTGATGCCATACCTGGGGGAGGGCACCTTAACGGGCAGCGCCATCCATCGAGCTCACCAGCTGTTCCAGGCCTCACGACCAGGGGTGAGGAAAGTGGCGGTGGTTTTAACAGACGGGCAAGCAGACCCTCGTGACATTATGCAGTTTGAGGCAACGGCAACAGATGCCCATGCAGAGGGAATCGAGATATTTGTAATAGGAGTGGCAAACAGGACCGACCGTCTTTATGAAGAGTTCCAGGCTGAGATGGATGTCATCGCCTCGGATCCTGATGAAGAATATGTCTACCTCATTGACGACTTCCGGGCACTTCCCAGTAAGCAAACAATACGATCGTTCTCTGCAGGCTGACAAATACAGCACCCAACACGTATCTCAATTGTTTTTAAAAGTACAGTTACTGTTTCTGTCAGTGCTGTGTTGTGTTGAGAGTAGTGCAACAGCTGTTTCTGGTTTTCAAAAAGAGCCCCTTGGTGCCACATGTCCTTCAAAATGAAAATGCATCAGTTGAGAATTATGTTGGAGCCATTACAGCCTGTGTCACTGCTGCAGGTTGTAAGCTTGTGGAGCCGTTAAGTGAAGAAAAAAGTGATACATGTGAAAAACAACAAATAAATAATGAAATACATTGCCAACACTTTTTCAATCGATTTCTATTGATTTAATCATTTCATTGTTGCAGCCCTAATCTGCATCATGATGCTATTTCAGCAAACTTAAGATTTGTTTGGACGTCGAATGGCTTAGCGGTTTAATTGTGTGCCCCATGTTAAAAAGCTACAGACCAGTGCTTGTTGCAGCGGTCGCTGGCTCGACTCCCAGCCATGACATCTTGCTCCCTACTCCAAACATTTCCTGTCTCTCTTCAGCTGTTTCACCAATAAAGCCAAAAATGCTTAAGTCATAACTTGGTTCATACCTCTGATGAATGGATGTATTTTGCAGATATATCTAGGGAGCTGAATTTCTTTTAACCCCTGATCTGAACACACCGTCACTTCCGAAGTCGCTGATCGGACTATAAACAATCCTGAGCCCAGAAAAGGAAATTCTGCCTAGAAGTAATGCTTTGCTAACTGTTGGCTACACTGGCAATACAGAGAAGTTGGCCATTGTTCCCAGAGACATGTGTAAAAGAAAGACCGTAACCAATGGCTTTTGAGATTGCTAAACAGCTCCTCTTAAACCATGCTAAAACTGTCCCCTTCTGCTGCCCTGTATGTCCTTTCTCCTCCTGTGGGCTCGAAATAAAGTTAGTTAATAAAACAGACCAGATATTATTATTAACTTGGCCATGTATTAATTAATTGTTTAGGTCAGGGACAACCTGTGAAAACTTTTCTAACTCTGTTACCTCTTTGTTTTCCAGCTGTTGAAAGCAAACTACTGAGTCGGATCTGTGAGCAAGAAGACACCATGGACTTTCTCCAGAACTCTGTTTTGATACCAGTGGACACCCATCCAGATGCTACAAAGGACGGCGGCTTCAGACCATTCCCAGATGAGGAAAACATACAAGTAAATCTGCTTTTGTCTCATTTGGATAAGTGACAGCACTCTGTAAATCAAAATACGTAACTGTTCACTCCTCAGGCAATGAATGATGACTAAGAAGCAGCTCAGTTTTTTCAATATGAGTCAGATATCTATGGTTTTACTGTAGATTAAATGTGAAATAGAAAACAGCTTTGCACATTTACGTATTTCAGAGGAGACGGGACATCATCCATACAGAGGATATCTAATAGAAATATCTAGATAGAAATAATGTCTGATCAGTAGGTTGGTAACACGTGAGAGATAATGTGGAGTAATGTATAGTGGTTATGCCAAATACAGTCCTGACAGGGTGAGACAAGACCCAGACATATCCACCAGATCTGTGTCCGGTCTGTCTCTGATCCGTCACAGCACTAGATCTGATAGGTTTTTATTCTAGTCAATGTGTTAACTCCCACTGGATCTGCTCCGCTCCGTCTCTGATCAGCAGGTCGGAGCCCTCCGAATCAGATACTCAAGACTTCTATTTTAGCTGGATGCTGGAGCACGATGCATCAATCTCAACAGAGCAGATGGAGCGGGACAGGAAGTCAGGCACCAAAACAAAATGAAAACATCCGGTTAATTTTCAGAATAAAACACAGATCATACTTCACTTAACTACAACAACAAACCATCATGATGAGTGGCCAGGCACAGATCTGGTGGAAGTCTGAAGTCACACCTTGAACTTAAACCATATCTGATTCTTTGTTCCCAGATTGAACTCCCAGTGGAGACATTCACACCCCAAACCCCCCTGCCCCACGAGTCCAGGCGGTTAGAGGAGAACTTGATTGACTCCAAAGTGTTGGTGGATTCCTGGGACCAGCTGCCCAACAACAGGTTTGCCGCTCCTGGTGGCCGGGGGCAGCAGGGACCCGGGGTGGGCTCTGTGGTGGGTCCCCAGAGTCCAACTGACCGACTGTACAAGGCCGAGGGTACACAAGCACCGGTCAGCCCTCCTGCTCCTCCTCCTCTGCTGACAGTCTCAACAAGGACAGGTAAGCTCAGAAGATTGATAATTGTCTCTTTCCTTCGTTACAGCCACAAAAAGGGGACCGGAAACCTTGATGAGTCCGCTTTCTCACATCTTGTGTTTGTTTTGGTTTGGAATCTGCCAATGAGCAGTAATGCAAACAATACGGACACTTAAACACCCCCTCAGATTAGCTGTAAGACCAAATATGTCTTTACACCCTTCTTGTCCTTTAGGTGAGGGCTGCAGTCAGCCTCTGGATCCTGGACCCTGCAGAGAGTACGTGGTCAGATGGTACTATGACCCCGAGGCCAACGCCTGCGCTCAGTTCTGGTTTGGAGGATGTCAGGGAAACAGAAACAACTTTGAGACTGAAGCCGACTGCAAGAACTCCTGCGTCTACACGTAACAGAGTGTGTGCGGAGGAAAGAGCGTGCAAGGCAGCGTCACAGAGGAGCAGAGACGTCTGACGATGGAGTAGCTCAGCGCTCAGACCAGCAACTGTGTCACACTCTGTGCTGCAGCTGAAGGAGCTGAGAGAGAGCAGACTGGGACCTCATCATTGTCTCACAGGCTGTTCTGACTTCAGGTGCTACACACATACTGACTGCATCGTCTGTACACCTGCATTAAACACCAACAATAGCCGACAAGAATAGAAAAAAGATTGGTGCAACATGTCCTTCAAAATGCACATTTTTCTAAACTTTCTTTTTTTGATGTATGTCTAATTCGTCGTTAACTTAGTCCTGGTCTCTTTAGGTCGTCTGTTTCAGTAAGCCACTCACTTGTTATCTTGGTTAACAGGTTACTACACTAACCAGCTTCTTTTATGAGTATTATTAAAGATTTTCTAGTTGTAATGTCCAATTATTTAGAGTTATTTGTGGACATAAGAGGAGATCAGTGTCTGTTTAAAATCAGTTGCAGAGAAGCCAACTTTACGGGACCATCTTACGACATATCTGTATTATTGTCTCTCACTTTGGGTTATCGTCTAACTTCCTATAGATGTTCGACTAGCAGATGAAACATGCAGTGTCAGTACAGAGCTTCATCCAGCTCCCCCAATCAAGGCCCTGGTAGACCAGCTACTCCCATAGCATTGGAGGTAAAGTTACTATTCCTGCCAATAGAGTCTGGTGACTTTGAATAAAGTAGCGACCTGAAGTTTTGACCCTGTACAGACCTTTTCTATCATGGTGTCATATTTTTTCAGAATAACAACCTGAACCAGCTGGTGGAAAAGCCCCGTAACATCACAGCCTGTTTCTGGCAGACGATTTGAAACGGCTACAGGATATTTTTTAGTTTTGACTAATTAAGACATCAAAATATACAAATGTAAGGCCAATGGATTAAAAGGAAATCAGAATTCTGTTTTAACAGTTGTGTTTACATCTGTCAGTTTAGCTAATAATTCTAGGATGAAATATACGATTGACCATTTCCACATGGTGGCCATTTTCCTCTGATGTCATGCTCAGGATTGGGGAGCTTAAATTCTGTTAGTTTGATGACCTCCTGTGTAGGTTTGCAAATTGTGTAAATGATAGGAATCTGACAAAGTATTATCCTTTCAATGGGGGTATGATGATAGACTCAATTCACGATACAACATGATACAATATGATACGGTACAATTCATGATGCAGGGTTACCAATGGGTGTTTCAAATGATTTTTTTCAAGAACAAAAAGCTGTAGAGAAGGATATACTTGTAAATTGTGATGCTCTTCTTTTGGCTTTTTCAGTCCTTTACAGCCGCACAGGTATCTTCTATAGATGGTTTCAACTCAACTCAATGTAATAAACGTAATGACATCCAACAAGTGAAGTCAAAGGCAGACAGCGCCCTCTGTTTAAAAAATGCTATTTTTTTCATCTCACCTATTTAAATAATTTCTTCTTGGCACCACTTTGACTGCTTTTTTGCAAAGTGCTCATCACTAGTCCCTCATTGATCGGCAAATGATTTGACGATGAAAAAAGAAAAAACTTGAAAATGTATAAGCTACCGTTAGACAACAACGAATGTTAGCATTCAAGCATTATTTGGCCAAAGTTACTGTCATAGTTTCAGAAAGGTATGAAATTCTAGTTAAAAGTTTGGTGCAAGCTTACACTACAGTAAGCTTCGGGCAGCTTCAAAGCTAATGCCAACCTTTGAGAGGCTGATAAGTGAAAAAAAACTTGAAATGTAACCTTACTTTTCGTATCCATTGTTTTTCCAGCTGCTGATCAGTCAGAAAGCAGTGAAATTATGCTGCTTTGTCACTTTCCTAATGTTACAATGGCCTGTAAACTTACAACACACCCCTCATATCAGTATTTTAACTTCCCATTCTGAGGAGGAAAATGGCTGCCGTGTGAATATGGTGAAAGAAGATCTCTGAGCTAAAGCTGTAGTTTCTGAGGCCAACAGTGTACTTTTCTGTCATGTAAGGGTTATATGTTCTGGGATTGTATTGTGATTTGTTGCTTTTGTGAGTCTGCGTTTGAGAGTCTAGTCTTGACAGCACTCTGTACTCTTCACATGATGTTGTAACACCTCCAGTGTTCATTTATCAGTTATTTGTTATTTTAGTTCCTCTGAACGAAACTTTCTGCCTCCATTATAATGAATGTTGATTTGAAGGAGGCACACGACTGTAAAAAATATTTTATTAACACTGTAAAAGTACCAGAAGGAATAGAATGCTTAGATTTTGATTAACATAGAACACTTTTTTTATTGATTAATAAAATATAATTTCTTAAAAACTGAGCTGAGTTTCATTATTTACTGTTTTAATCAGATGATATATTTGATGATGAACAGGACACAGCTGGTGTTAGGTTGTGCTACACTTAAACAAAGAGCATGTGTAGTCTTATTAAAGTCACAACTTCGAGGCCAGAGCATGGCATAAAGTAGATGTTTACACTGTGGGAGCTTTGGGTATCAAGAGCTAGTTAGCAAATAACAGTTTCATTTGTAAACAGAAGCAAAAACTGACATGTGAAAACAAGCTGCTGGACTACCTCTTAAGCAGGTCAACACTACAAGGTAATGAGCCGATTTTAGGCTTGACTTCTCGCTTCTGACAAAAGTCACTTAGGCTTGATCATCAGATGGCTCTAAAGATTATCCTGACTGATTCTCCGGCGGTTTAAGGTTTGTTAAGAGGGATTTTTTTCCCTGACTTGAAGTCTAAAATATTAAACGTTCAATATTTTTGATCGGAAATCCTGTTGTGTTGGTTGAACCAGGAATCAGGAAGCAAGCTGGCTGAAGAAGGAAGCACAACAGACGCGCCAACATTTAACATTAAGCATCAACTTAACTGTACATCAAAAATGGAGAAACCACCTGTTGGTTTGTGGAAAAAACACAAGTGTTTGCAGAATAATGAAACTGACGGAGAGGACATGTAATGGCTATTTTGCAATGGATAGGAAGATACGCAGCTGTATCCTCTTTTATCACTTTTACAACTTCTATTTTGTTTTCCAGCTAGTGATCCCACCTCCATCTAAGTTTCTCCACATAAACATCCATCAAAAGGTTCATATGATGTACTGTTCTGTTACAGTACACATTAAGTTTCTTCAGCAACATAAACCCTAAATGTTTCTGAAGTTTTCCCAGAGAAATTAGATTCTTCAGTACAAAGATTTGTAGCACCATTAGACAAAACACAAAAGGAGGAGAGATGGGCACCATGTTAAAATCTTCATTTTCAAATTACAAACAGTACCAAGTCAGTGCTCACACCCTCAAACATCATGCTCAGTTTTTACATTTTAAACAGACGGACCAGAGAAACTCAAGCAAAGAGACAGGAATCAACAAATCTTTACACCTGAAAAGGCTTCAGCCATAAAAGAAGAGATATTTAAATACATTATCATCCATATGCTGATATCCTCAACCCCTCCCTCTATAAGTGCAAAGCTTGCCATGCAGACAGGGACATTTTACGGAGACTTAGATGTACTGTTAGTTTTCTCATCAGGGTTAAATCTGTATTTGTATCCATATGGCCGCAGGTGGTACGTCAGGTAATTCAGAACATACAGGTCGGTGGGCAACATGTAGTGAAAGGACACAGCTAAATCTGCACAGCAGCCTGGACCCTGCAGAGAGACAGAGAGAGAAAAGGTCACATTAGAGGAGAGAATAGCAAAAACTAGTTCCACCCTGAGACACGTTACTCTCTCTTCTAGTACGATTTTTATTTAAGATCTAATACAAAAATGTGCTGGTTTGGTACAAAACAGCAAGATAAATGCTCATTTTAAATATGATGCAGCAATAGGTTAATATCCAACAGGTTAGTAACATGACTCAGTATAGAAAGGACACTCCAGAGGGGCAGAGTCTTTCAGAAGGAAAGATGGGAAGAGGTTCACTGTGAGCGACTGCGTGAGCAAATAGTTCAACAATTTGAGAATAATGTTCCTCAGAGGGAGATGAGAAAGAATGAGTGGATTTCATCATCTACAGTACATAATATCATTAAAAGATTCGAGTGAACGACGCAAGGATGGACGTTTAGAGCTTTGAGATGCACCCTGGGTGCTAAACCGACCTGCCTGGAGTCCTGACTTTTCACCCATTGAAAACGTTTGGAGAATCATGAAACTAAAAAACCAACAAAGGAGACCCTGAACTGTTGAGAAGCTGAAATCCTACATCAGGCAAGAATGGTACAACATATGGTAAATGGACTTGTACTTATACAGCGCTTTTCTAGTCTTTCTGACCACTCAAAGCGCTTTTACATTACTCGTCACATTCACCCATTCATACCCTTTTCATTCATATCCATTCACTCACTGATGGTAGAGGCTGCTATGTAGTGAGGGACCATCAGTGTTAGCTAATCTCATTCGTTCACATTCACACACCTCTGAACAACAGAGGGAGCAATTCAGGGTTCAGTGTCTTGCTCAAGGACACTTCGGCATGTGACTGCCGGAGCTGGGATTGAACTGCCAACCTTCCGATTGATAGACGACCGACTCTACCCACTGAGCCACAGCCGCCCCTAATGGATATCACTTTATCCATTAGTCTCCATTTGCTACTGTGACCACATGTTGTTGTACATACCTCTATTGGTTCATAGGTATCGTACAGCAGATACCAAGGACGTGGTCTTCGTGTTTGTCTGACCAGGTGATAATCTGGAGGGAAAGCATGAAAAGTCTGTCCTCCGTTAATGTCTCTGGTGTCTGCTGGTTCCACCTTCATCATCTCCATACATTTCCCCAGAGCCATGTCCTCTATGGAGGAGAAGTGGGTGCACTGGCCAGTATCGAACCCTTTGATGAATCGTCTCAAGGCTTCCTTACTGAGGACATAACCTGCTCCTCCGCTCATGTAGCCCTGGTTGATGAAGGGGCTGAACCTCCTGCCCAGGTACCACGGTTTCTCGGTGTCAAACCTGGACAACAAGTAACGTAGATTCTCCACCACAACAAATGTGTCATCATCCGCCTTTAGGAACCAGTCTGCATCATCCATGTGGTGCCTGTGGATGTACCTAAAGGCTTCGATGGTCTTCCAGTAGAGGTTTTCTCGTCCCTCGCTCACGTTCAGCCCCACAGTGGGGAAGTCGGTCTTGGCAGAGCTCATGTAGAGAGTTTTGTCGCAGCGTTTGGCCCATGTTTCCCTGATGTGCCTGGTTCTGGATTCCAAGTACATGGGCCCGGTCATGATCCAGCACAAAACCCGTGTTCTTGGGGTCGGCCTTGCTGCCGTGGTCATGTTCTCACCTAAAAAAGAATTTAGACATGTGTCACACAGACTTCTAGATAGAGAGATTCAAAACCACAAACAGTACTTGGAGTGAAATAGGTCTTTTTTTTGTAACCTGCAAAGTGTTTCTGTTTGGGAATAATTTGTGTTTTGAAAATTGATTTAGTGTTGATCAAATATTTTAACAGTCTTTTGTTAAATGTCTTTCTACAATGCAGTATTTAATAATAGTAATAATAATAATAATAATAATAATAATAATAATAATAATAATAATAATAATAATAATACTGATAGGACATAGCACTTTTCTGGGTACTCAAAGACTCTACATAAAGTGTGAAAAAAATAAATAAATAAAAAAGAGCAAAGACAGAGGTGGGGAGGGAGTGGAGGTTTATGGGTTGTAGGCTTTTTTGAACAGGATAGTCTTTAGGTGGTTTTTGAGTGAGTGAAGAGAGTCAGAGTTGAAAATGTTTGGAGGGAGAGAGTTCCAGAGAGTCAGGGCAGCGATGGCAAAGGCTCTGTTCCCAAGGTGTGGGGCTTGGTCTTGATGACAGAGGACAGGAGGTTGGTACCAGATGATCTGAGGCTGTGAGATGGGGAGTGGCGTTTGAGGAGGCCGGTCAGGTATGAGGGGGAGAGGTCAGTGAGGGCTTTGTAGGTGATGAGCAGGATGTTGAAGCGGATCGGGTGCTGTATGAGGAACCAGTGAAGATGCTGAAGGATGGGTGGGATGGGTGTGATGTGAGCTCTGGAGTGGGACTGGATGAGTAACTGGGCAGCTGAGTATTCGGGCCATTGTAGACAAAAAACAAAACAGAAATGGTCCAGGAGAGGAGAAATACTCATGAATTTAAGTCACAAATATTTGTGAAAAAGTAGCACATTTTATGAAACACAAAAATCAGAAAAAGCAGTATTTAAAGAAACCATGTTGCCCTACATTCAGCTTGGCTCCACCTGTTGCTGAGTAAAGCTATATGTGCTTGCTGAAGGGTCATGTTCAGACTTCTTTGACTGGGGTGGCCCAACCAAGGCACTGACTTATACAGGGATGGCATAAAGTATTTGAGCCACACACCATTAAATAACATTGCTGCATCTGTAATGTTTTAACATCCATATAGTTAAATCTGACAGAAGTCCTGCCTCTGACAGGGTAGATAGCCAAATGGAATGATGTTACTAGTTTCTTCAACACACTATCTTTCAAAGTCATTTTCTGTCCCACCCCTGACCATTATCCCATAACACAAAAAACAAAAACCAACAATGAAAACTAATAAAAACTAAGCCTTATCAAAAGTAAACCACAACAAACAGCATAAAAACTAAGGAACTAAACTGAAATTGAAGACAACTGCAACTTTACTTGACACATTTTACCATGCAATGCTGTTTGGGCTGATTTGGGCCTTTATTGTACTAAAGAGCATTACAGAGACATTTCATGTATGTCCTCCTTATAATAAGGATTTGTGCTGATGATGATGACATGTGTAAGGTTTAAGTTTATATTGTTAAACTGGTAATTAAGTGACATCTCAGGTGATGTTGTGGAGTATTGCAAAAGTAATGTATCCAGTATTCTCACTAACTACTTTCAGCAGTGAGTAATGTGACTATATACACAACTGCACAGTGTACTCTTTTGGGCACAAGTGTCTTGTGATTATTTTAAATAAAGTTAGTACATCAACTATTAACTGCTTGTGTTCATTTGAGCCTTGAAACATTAAAAATATCTGTTTTTTATTTTCTCAAAATCTGAACGCTTGCTCAGTCAAGGTCAAACACAATCCTTGAATCTGCTCCTACCTGAGGGAACATGCTGTGCCGAGGGTTCGATTCCCTCCTGTGCATTACGTGGTACAAAAAAGATGTGATCTGTTGAAATGTTGGAGTCAAACACGAAGCGAAGAGAAATAAATCCCAACAGCAGCCCCATGGAGAAGGTTAGATGAGAAATCTTCTGCATCCTCCTGATTTACCTGCACACACATACACACACAAACAAACAAACAAACACACACACCCAACTGATAAGACTTCACAGTGAAACAGCAGGCATGCAGCAGTGATTGTTGGAGGTCTCATTTTACCTGTGGAGTTGAGATGAGCTCTGGGGAGGACAATAGATGCAGCATGGACGCAGGCATACACACACACATCTACATACAGGTGACTCCACTCTGACTCTGATTAGACCTCCTCAGGTTCAAGTGGGCGGGGCTAAGCCAGACAAACCCCAGAGGAGGAGGACTTACTTTGTGTATACCTGTATTTCTCTGAACCCTTGCATACTTTTCTGTCTTGTGATTACTTTAACTTCCTTGTTTGAGGAGTTTCTGCATCAGTCCTATTTGAGATGGATATGCTGCAGCTGTTTTTGTGTGTTTCCCACACACACACACACACACACACACACACACACACACACACACACACACACATGCAGGCACATGCAGGTCAGCCCAACTCAGTTTGGAGTTTTTGAACGACAAATTGCACAGTGTCCAACAAAAAGAGGTTGTGATTTCCATCCTTTAAGACTTAAAGAAGAGGAAAGGAAGTCTTGAGTATCCCTCAGAATGGCTTTGTAAATGAAGATGACTGAACCAATGTGTGCTACCTGCGCAGCAAGAAGGTTCCTGGTTCGAGTCTCCAGTCGGTTCTCCGTGTGTGTGAGTGGGTTCTCTCCGGGTACTCTGGCTTCCTCCCACAGTCCAAAAACATGCTCACCAGGTTAATTGATCACTCTAAATTGCCCGTAAGTGTGAGTGTGTGCATGAATGGTTGACTGTCTCTACATGTTTGCCCTGTGATAGGTTGGATACCTGTCAAGGGTGTACCCTGCATTCGGCCTGATTTCAGCTGGGATAGGCTCCAGCCCCCAGCGACCCCAAACGGAATAAGTGGTCAAAATAATGGATGGATGGATGGATGGATGGATGGATGGATGGATGAACCGACGTGTACTTAAAGCAGTAAGGTCGACTTTTTAATATAGAATAAAATGGTGAGTAAGAAAACCACAGTTTGTATTAAATGCACTGTGATACACACGGATCCAGGCTATGAAGACCCTGAGGGGAGGAATTTGTGTAACACAAGGAACATAATCAAGGAAAGGTAAACACATAGACCAAGCAGCAACCTCCCGTCTTAAAATATGAAGCACATGTGGAAGTGTTAAAAACTGCACTTTATCAGCGTCCGCTTGAAGCTGGCTGCAGAAACACCGGAAACCACATACACACCCATTCAAAGAAGACAATCTTCTTCTATGTGTGAATATGTATAATGAGATTAGCTAATACTGATGGTCCCTTACCACTTACTTGATTCTTCTACCATCAGTGAGTGAATATGGTGTAAATGGGGGAATGTGATGAGTAGTGTAAAGACTAGAAAAAGTACAAGTCCATTTACCAGATACCAAAGCTGACCTTGTACTAAATTGAATCCATGCTGCAGATTTGAAAAAGACTTGAGCATGCGTAGGTGCACAGCAATAAATGAGAATATCATCAGCATAGAAGTGAGCAGTGTTGGTAAAAGGATTGGTTTATACTAGCCTAGCAGCCGCAAGGACCTGAGATGGCTCACAGGTGATCCTCCATATTTGTAGATCTGTTCAAACAACAAGAAGCAGGATCCATATCTGTTCTGTTATCTTGTTCCGTAAACACATACCATACCATCTCCTCACACACCTGACAACAAACAGGAATGTTGCATGGCAGGATTTTTATTCAACTGTTCCTGTTTGCACTGACTCTTATATTTTTATAGCTAGTCCTCCAAAAAGAAGGCTGTCGTTTCCAGTGAAGTGAATTACAGCAGGTTGATTTAAAGTGTGTCTAACTGCACATCTTTGTAAGCACTTGTTCTAACGTTACCTGTGTCATCAACATAGTTAGAAACTCAAAGAATTATTATGTTCAAACAAGTTATTTTAAAGTTATATTTTTGAGGCTTTTTTTTCCTTTATTGATAGTACAGCTGAAGAGAGACAAGACGTGGGGAGTATAGAGTTGGGGAAGACATGCAACAAAGCCGAGAAGTGTCAAAAGTATTCACATTCATTACTCAAGTAGAAGTATAGATACTAGGGTTTAAAAAGACTTCTGCAGAAGTTGAAGTATCAACTCAAGCATTTTACTCAAGTAAAAGTGTAAAAGTACTGGTTTCAAAACTACTTCAAGTATAAAAGTAGAAGTATTGTAGGGGGGGAAAAATGTCATTAAAGGGATATTTCAGTTTTTTTGAATTGGGGTCGTATGAGTTACACTACATTATTGCTCCTGCTGGCCACAATGCGTGCCGGTGAGCTCTTCTCCTTTAATAAGAAAATTCCAAGAGGACCGGCAGGCAAGCTAGGCTTTTTTCTTTGCTGACGGGGCCTCCTATTTCACATAATTTCTCATTAAAGGGGAAGAGCTCACCGGCACGCATTGTGGCCAGCAGGCGCAATATTGTAATGATTAAACATGACAGGTGAAACCTTTATAGGAAATTGTATTGCTGCTGGAGAATATATGTTAAACAAAGTCTTCTAAAGCCTTGAATCACATTTTTCTCCAAAACTAAAATTAATAATTTGGGATTTTAACATTTGCATTGCTCCAAAGTCATTAAATCATGTTTTTTTTAAAAATTATTATTAATCTGTTAGGTATTTTAGGTTAGGAGTATTTGCAGGATATTCATGAGCTGACCTTCTTTTGGGCGGCCTGGATTGACTTTGAGAAATATATTGCACTTCTAAAGCACTTATGACCTCCAATCACAACTGTTTGTCTGATACATGTCCTCAAGTGATGTCTGTGCTGATTAGGTCTCAACATTACAAGTCTGAAGAAAAACATAATCTCTGTATGGAAAAAAATAAATATTTTTGCATTTGGGGAAATGACATTGAAAATGATATCTATGTTTCTATATAAACATTTGCACTTTTGGTATATTCATCATGTATTTCAAGTGCTCTTATGGGTCTCCTGCTAATCTCATCCTACAAAGAAAAGTCCACAACAAGATGTGTTATATGTCACTAAGGTGAGACTCCCTCTGTAGTAATTATAATACACAAAACATGGCAACCTTATTTTTTAGAGCACTTTTCAAGAATCAAGAAAGCTTTATTGCCAAGTGAGCTCACACGCACTAGGAATTTGACGTGATGATTGCAACACCGGTACTTAACAACAAGACAGTAGGGACACTATATATAGAACCCTTAATATAGTAATTCTGTGTAAAAATACTTTCTGTACAAAGAAGTATAAAGGTGCCAGAGTGCACAAACAAAGTGTGACGGTCTCTGCCTGACTTCTTTATGCAGACCGAGCTAACCTGTCTCGTTTCTCTTGTTTGAAGATGCCTGAGGAGTTTGAGCCAGTCAGATTCAGATCTTGCACGGCATTAAAATCCAACCCCAGTATTGCCCTCTCTCTTTTTCTTGTACATGCACATGTTGCTGCTTGGCCTGACAACACCACACATCACACCATGTCACACATCCACATTTACATCACCGATTTAACTGACTAACACACATAGATGTGCAGTTATGTCTTCACTTGTTTACTTACTTTGTTATAAATAATTATAATTTGTAGTCCACTTCCGTGTCCGTTCTGCATTTGTCATAGCCCCTGAGCCAGGTTATGACAAATGCTGATTCAAAGTGCTTTTAATTGGCGGTATGGATTTTAATTTGGATTCCAACTCTACGCAAAGAAACACCTTGTGTGAATCTGATGAACTGGAAATTATGTAATAACTTTCAGTACTATTGTTTTTGTTGAAAAAGATAACCCGGCAAGTTCATTTAATAATATAAATAATCAGATTTAAAGAAAAAGAGTAACTTATCAAGTATTTTTAATGACAGCAAGTCTCGATGTTAATTATAAAAGAAATATAGCAAGTAATCCCTGACGCAAAATTGAGTGTACAGGACTGGAATCACAATATTCTCCAAACCTAAAATTAACAATTTGGAATTTAACATTTGCATTGCTCCAAAATCATTACATCATGTTTTTGGTTTCATCTTTAAGGTATTTTAGGTAAGGATTATTTGCAGGATATTCTCGAGCTGACCTTCTGTCGGCTGCCTGGAATGATTTTAAGAAATATATTGCACTTACAGAAGCTGACCAGAAGGGGGCAGTGTGTTGGAATAAAAGCATCCATATACATGATAATACACAAATAGTCAAATAAACAAAATATAAGAATACATTTATAATAAAAGAAGTGGTGGATGGATTCCAAACTGTCTTTTAATCATTATGTTTATTGTCGATGGGTAGAATCAATTATGTTGTTATCATTATGGACAACACATGGGAGCCTATTTAGAAGCCCATTTCAATTTTAGAGGGAATTCACAGAGTTTTTCATGGGCAAAGAAAAGCAAAACAACATTATAGAGAAAGATGAATAAAAACCACAAATAAGACCTTAAAGTATGACTAAAATAGAACTCGTAAGGAATTATTGTATGTCTCTCCTTGTTGTTCTCAGCTGTAACGCTGTTACAAACATGAACAGTTCAGCCTCATTTCCTAAACACAGACATAAGATAAGATATTCCTTTATTCATAACACAACAGGGAAATTTAAATGATTTTTAATTAGATTTAAATTAAAGATATAAAGAGTCCAGCTCTTGTTATAAAAAACTTTGTAAATCTTTAAATAACCCCACTGTAATGTTTGTTGGTCTCTATTTGCTTGAATTCAAACAACTTCATGAAGTGAGAGATACAATTTTATAAAGTATAGGATACTAGGCCCCCCTGATGGCACCTCTAGCATTAAATTGATCAAACCTTTTTGAGAATTTAGTATGCTTTTCGTCAGTTGACCACTATAGGAAAGCACACATTACTTCTTTCTGTGATGGATAGAGGCACATGGGAGAGGGTCATAGTATTATCTACTCACAAATGATTATTCAAGCCATCACAGAAACATTAAACAGTATCGGGTATGGAATAAATTGCCAAAAGGGTATTTGGTATCGTATCGTATATGAAAAATAGTCAAAGGTAAAACAGATGACTTTATCTTGGATAGAAAAGGAGTGAATAACCTGGTAGAGGACCAACAATGTGCAGAGAATCCAGTCCTCCTGCCATGTTACCGCTCCAGTCCAGCAGGGGGCGGTAAAGCGCTTATAACCCGGTTTGACATATGGAGGAAGAAAGCTGATATCCGGTATAAACAAGGACATGTGTTAAATAACTCTCCTTGTCACTATATGCTCCTGTTTCTGACGTTAGACACCGCTACCTGTGTCACTTTGTTGGAGGAGAGAAACACTGCAAGGTGATCCGTTTTTACTCTGTCAGATTCTGTTCGTGAGCGGGTTCATGGCGGTTCACGTCTCTAAAGTCCGCTCTCTGTACAAAAGGATTCTGGTCCTTCATCGGTTCCTGCCCATTGACCTGCGAGCTCTCGGTGACCAGTATGTGAAAGACGAGTTCAGGAGACACAAAGGTGCAACACCTGAGGAGGCCCAAAACTTCATGACTGAGTGGGAGGTAAAACTACTCACTAACCAAACCCCATTCATAAATCTGCTCATTTAGAGTTTCCTTCAATCCACATTACATCCACAATACTTTGAATGTACCCAACAACCAGCAGGGAGGGGATCAGGTCCACTGAACCCAACACTTTTTGGAGGGCAGGTGAGCCAAAAAAAAAAAAAGAGTTTTAAATTGTAAATTTCATTAAATTCTGAGATTAAATTCAGACTTTAATCTGAGAGGTCTGACTCTAATCTCAGATTCCAGGCTTGAATCCTAGAAGTCTGAATTTTGGAGGATGGATGATAAAAAAATAAGTGAAGTGTAATTTCATTAAATTCTGACATTAAGGCCAGAATTAGGACTTATATCCTAAAAAATACACCTTAAAAAGTTTTTCCTGCCAGTCCACCCTCTGAAAAAATACAGATTCTCAGTGGCCCTTATCCTCCTCTGTAAACCTCAGAATGCACAGTTACATCATTTTTATTTGATGTTACTCTCATTCCTGCATTCAACAGAAAATAATGCAAAATGCTGCTTTGTGTACATATTCAATGATTTACCCACAATACCCCATTCATTTAAATAATGTAAAATAGTTCCTGGTTCCATATACATCTTCATATTCCCTCAGAGATACACAGCATCTCTCTTCATTGTCCCCAGAATCCATAAAGAAATTGGTCACAGGTCATTAAAATGCATAGCCCCATCCGATTGGAAAAATCTACCCCTTCTTCTTAAGTCCATCACCTCCTTTCACTGCTGTAAATCAAACTTATTCACACATTTAAAAACAAGCTGTTCCTGTTTAGACTTTATATGTTACAGTGTTTTATTGCTGCCTTTTGCATTGTTGATGTTGTTTCAAGGTTTTGTTTGTTTGTTTAAGGGTTGCTGGGGTAGGTCCCGGAGTGAGTAAGGGTGAGCAGAGCCGGCCCTAACTGACTTAAGATTTTAACTGGTGCCCCTTGTACTATAACCAACTCCAACAATCACATCACATACACCTAAAGACAACTGACATACAGCTTCATGTTTTACACATTTTCCTTTTTTTTTAAAATAAAAATGACCTCTAGAAGAACATTAATAAAATGGTAATAACACTGATATTTAGCAGGAAAATAATAATACAATTTCAAAGTACATATTGTAATAGTAGTAGAATTTATTCAGTCATATAACACAATAATTCCCACAGTGCAGTCACTTTAAACAAAGCAACAGTAATGTATTAAGTGATGACTGAAAAGGCAGAAGCAAAATGTTTATTTAAGCCTAGCCTACATTTTCTATCTAATTAAGCTAACAGCTTCCAAAGTGTAAAGAAAACAACAACAACAAAACAAAAACAGGTAAATCATGAACACTTATAGACTTCAAAAAATGCTTTGCATTCCATTATTTTTAAAACCCTAAAGTGAATCACAAACTTTAAATGTTTACTAGCATAATTCTGCAATTTAATCCAAAATTGAATTAGATAAAAGAATATTGTTTTTCCTGTTATCTTCAAAATTTTCTTCCTCACGTATTTAGCGGCGCCCCCTATGGATGGCCGGCGCCTCTAGCATTTGCCTATACTGCCTATGCCACAGGCCGGCCCTGAGGGTGAGGGAGAGCTGTCTATGTTTGTGTAATTGTGTTTGTTGTGAGTTGTTGTTTCATGTGTATGTATTTTGCTTTGTCTTTTGTTGGGACCCCTCGAAAATGAGATGCCGCATCTCAAGGGGCTGCCCTATAATACATTCAAGTCAAACTTACCATTAGCTTTTCTTAACAACTATTTAGTTGTATAGTAGTATATGTAGTTAAAACTAATGAGAGAATAGCTCTGTGATTGTCTGCAATAAAGCAGGAAATCATTAAATACTTTAAAGTAGATAATATTTAATCTGACTGTAATCCTTACACACAGCCTGATAAGAGCCCTCTTTATACATTGTTTGAACACAGAATCAAAGATCCCTCAGCGTTGCATAAACACACCAGAGGTATACAGCGGACAGAACATACTTCATGTGTTCTCAGTACAAGTCAGTATCTGCATGCTGTCTTTGAGGTTTCATACATAACCAGTGTTATGTCAGAGTATCACCACATGGTGGCAGTGCAGCTCCAGGGAACTGTAAAGCAATATGAAGTGAATGTAGACACAGTTAGTCATAAATTAAACCCATATGGCGATACTTCAAACTTTTAATATCTTAAAGGATGAACCAAAGTTTGAGTTAGGGTCACAGGTTGAGATTTTACCGGAACTGAAGAAACACTTAGATGTCAGAGAAAGATTTTGTGAAAGTGGGAGGTAGAGGTGAAGGGCTTTTTCTGGTGTTTTAAACACAAGACTTTTTACAGTGATTTGAGCTCTAATGACTGAGAAGGTGAAAAAAAGGATTTCTCCAGTTTGGAATTACTTCAATCAATCAATCAATCAATCAATCAATCAATCAATCAATCTTTATTTGTATAGCGCCAAATCACAACAAACGTTACCTCAAGACGCTTTTACAAACATGGCAGGTCTAGACCACTCTATGTTAAATTTTTAATAGAGGCCCAACACCAAGACAGCATAAGACTCAGTCTGATCTCATCTGAATCCACCATTAGCATTGCACCTCACAGTATTTAGCAAGTCACAGCAGCAAGGACAAACATCCTTTTAACAGGCAGAAACCTCCAGCGGGACCAGACTCATGTTAGACAGACATCTGTTGAGACCGAGTTGGAGTTGGAAAGAGGGATAGAGAAGAAGAAGGGAGGGAGAGAGCGATGATAGGGATGAGACAATCAGACAAAATAAATGGGCTGTTGTGATCACATCACATGATCCCAATCAAAGTGTTTCAATTAAATAACTTTAAAGAAAACATCAGAATACAGCCTTTTCCTCCCTGATTTCCAGTAACCAGATTCCAGTAAGAAAACACTCATTTTCGTTTGGAGAACACTGCAGCAGCTTGTTTTCTGCGTGTGTGTTAGTTGGTTTGTGTTATTGTGTGTTACAAAATCAACAAACACATAAGCATTGAGCATCTAAGCTCGGGAACCAAAACTCCAAATTCTTACAGTGACAAAAACTTAAAGTGACCGGCGTTCCTACAAAGATGACAGAGAGTGCAGAGAGTAACATAATCGACATGATCTCATGAAGGGGCAGGAAGTGATTAGGAATCAATAAAGAATAATCATGTTTGACAAAACAAGTGTTCGCAGATTGAGAAGCTGTTTCAGCTTTAATATTTAGGACAAGGGATGAAACAATATCCAAATGTCACAATGTGATACAACCTGATAACAAGTTCACTTTACGGTAAAAAAAAAAAAGCACAAAGAAGACTGAACGAAATGTCATTTATTTATATGTTGGTTCCAGCGTGTTTACCAACCCTCTGAATCCCTCTTTCCAACCCAGGCTCGGTCTCAGCAGATGTGTGTCTAACATGAGTCTGGTCCTGCTGGAGGTTTCTACCTGGAAGTTTGTCCTTGCTGCTGTAACTTGCTAAATGCTGCAAAAGTCTCTGCTCATGGTGGACTAAGATGAGATCAGACTGAGTCTTACCTTGTCTTGATGTTGAGTCTTTGTTAACAATAGAACATGTAGTACAGTCTAGACCTGCTCTGTTTGTAAAAGTGTCTTGAAATCGATTTCTTCAAGAAAAAGGTCACTCAATCACTGTCTTGATTCTCACTCACTCTACTCACGTCTCACTGCTAAACTTTGCCGGCCGGCGTAGTGTAAACAAAGGGACTTCCAGTTTACGTCCCGTATATCGTTTCGTTTTATTCTAGGTAATGGTTGGGTCGGACAGGGCTACTGAGAAATAGCATTTAGAGATGACCATTTTTTGAGCTGATAATCGCATCTTATATCGTGGATTATGAGCAGGAACATATATAAAAGGGAGACTATTTCAAGATCACTCATAAAGTCCTCATAATGCCTTTAACTAGTGGTGATCTTCTTTTGCAGCATACCAATCAAGTCAGGTTGTCTTTACTGCCCTCTTGTGGCTGTCTCAGGTTGCTGCAAATATGACTTAACCATTCCATTCATTTTCTTTTCTGGATACTGATTACAGTTAATATCTAATATCATATCTGATCAGCAGTCAAAGCCTTTGTCAACTCCTCAATTTGTCAGGTCTCTTTTTTTTTTTTTTTTCACTATGGAGGAAAGCCAATGTTTTCCTGCACAATGACTCTCAGCTGGGGGACGGTAAATCACCCATCTGCAGGTAATTTCAATAATGAAGTAGATGGTGATTGCAGCTGGATTCCTGAGAGGTCTCTTTGTCATTGCTGGAGCTGTGAAGCCACCAGGGAGGAGGCAGTCACTTTCATTAGACTTCACCACATCAGTATGCATTAGCTCAAACCTAGAGTCTATTCGTTGTGGACCCAATGAGGGGATGAGCAGGTTTTGTCATTTTCACGCACTACTTTGGCTCAATAGAAACCTCAACAAAAACATTCAGGGGTATTTTGCTTGGAAGGAAACCTTTGGGAGGCTTTTGTGACTAACAAAAATGATGTATCTGTTTAATTCTGTACCATCGTGTCGAGCCAGAAAGACAGAAATCATAGAGAGTCTACGATAAATGAGTGTGAAAACACCTGAGCTGGCCTGCTGGCTCAGTAGAGACAGAAACATGAATAACAACAGCTTTAATGGCTCTCAGTGTTAATGGACTCAGGCGCAAGGCCAAGAAAAAACATCAACTATTCTGATGGTGAGCGGTCGTAGAAGAGTAACAGCTTTTGGGACCTTTGTAAAATTACAAAGCGTCTTCTCAAACTGTGGCATCGTGGCTGTATTAAGGTGCTTTTTGATGGCAGGAACTAGGGCCTTTTGAGGAACTCAACAGCAGGTACCAGGGTATGAATTTAGTTAATCTACCCCTTGAGAAGTCCATGTTCAGACCATAGACTGTATAAAATATGGATGTAGTATCCGTGACGTCACCTATCTGTTTCTGAACGCTGTTTTGAAGCCAATCGGCAGCAGCAGCCATATTGCTTCTGTCGAGCCAGTGTGATGTAAAGAGGCGGGCTTTGAGCCTCCTAGCCAACAGCTGCAGTGTTCCTGCAGGCAGCTGTGCCTCTCATTGGAAGACTAGTAATCTCAATATCTTCGAAATTGCTGAATAAGAAAAAAATTCACCCCCCTCACAGTGAGAGGACATCGAGAAATGAGCTATTCAGACTACACTCATGTTTTGTACCAGGCTGTAAACATGTTTATTAATGCTGCAAAGATCATCTTTTTCCCATTCATGTGTATGTGACTTCCGGTACTTCCGGAGCCAGCCTCAAGCGGCACCGCTGCAGCTTTTAACACTTCCGCATTGACTCATATTTTTAGACCGGAGGTTGCCGCTTGGTTCAGACGTAGTACTTTCCAAAGGTCCAGCATCTTTGGGGGGCTTGGCCTGCGATGCTGAGAGTTTCTGATTGGTAGAGTACCCACAGTGTTTTCACTTAATTTAATAACTCCTTAACAATCATTTTCTTGAGCCTGATAGTGTGAATGCGTCTCTGTCAGTTCCTGGTGTTACAGTTTGATGAGTGACCCTGTTAACTGGAGACCTTCTGCTGAACGTGTCAGTGTTTGTGGAGTTTACAACAGCTGTTGAAACACTGAAGGAGTCCTCAGTAATAGGGTTGGGCACTGTTTAATTTTTAACGATTCTGGTTCAGTT
The DNA here is from genome assembly GCF_009762535.1 of Notolabrus celidotus. NCBI lineage: Eukaryota > Metazoa > Chordata > Actinopteri > Labriformes > Labridae > Notolabrus > Notolabrus celidotus. The sequence continues at coordinate 7,477,516 of NC_048287.1, read as the reverse complement.
TCCGGTTCTGCTTATCGTTTCCTGATTCCTGATTCCGATTCCAACATTTTTGGAGAGTAAAAAAAGAATGAATACTGAGAATCTGAGAAGTTTGGCACCGGTTCCAAAACGCAACCAGTTTGCAGTACCCAGGCCTACTCGGTAATGCATCCTAGTTTAGTTTTTAATTAAAGTATTTAATGAGAATCTAAAGACACTTGGGAGGGAAGCATCCGACTGAGAGTCGCCAGTTAACAGGGTCACTCTTTAAGCTGAAACACCGGTCAGTCTCTGCCATGAATTTTGAAATTTGTCTACAATTTCAGCCATTTTGAATATGCTTTGTCACGAGCGCTCGTCTCATTCCAAGTGTTGATTCAATAAATCCATTTACTAGATAAAGCTCCTCTAAACTAACCGGCTAACTGTGGTGTTGAGCATGGCTTTTATTGCTTCTCCATACGTTACTAGCCTGATTTGCTTAATCTTCAAGCCGGAGTGGAAACACAGACAACAGTGGGCCACAGGAACCATTTAGTTGTCCTGTAGCTAAAAGTTCCTGGTACTTCTGATGAAAAGGCCCCTTTAGACAGCTGTTCAAAATCGTAATCAGAAATACTTTATTCAGGATTCAGACATTACAGTTGCTCATACACAATAAGTAAGAAAACATGAAGCATTCTGTCACAGCTGAGTATAACTTTGTTTCTCTGTCGTCTTTCCTCTCTCTCCTTTTCTTTAAAGTTTCCGCTGCATCTCCACTTCCTCAGAAAACTCCAGAGGAGTGGAAACAGACGTGGAGCGAGACTCTGAATGAGATTACGAGCACTGAGTGTTCAGTGTGTAATCCGTTTATTTCAGACGCACTCAGGGGAGTTCTTCTCTGTTACTAATAAATCGCTCTGCTGGGCCGAACAAGCGCTCCGCAGAGAAAGAGAAATGTTTGAGAGAAGCAACAGGAAGGATGAGGCAGTGTTTTTAAAAACACACCTGATATTTTAATGCAGAAAAGCAGCTGTGTGTGCCGCGCTGAGACAAAACGTTTGCATGGTCAGGAAGCTGTTAATTGTACTTCATTACTGAAGAGGTTGTGGGTAGTCCTGGTTTACACTAGTGCATTATGTTTTGAAAGGTGTTCCTAATACTCTGTCCACTCCAATAACGTACAAGAGGGGAGAAAAATATTAGGAACATCTTTTGACATAATGCACGCCAGTACGCCATCAACCACTGCTACTTCAGACGATAATCTCAATAAAACTTTGATGATTAAAAAAAACGTCCTAAAGTAGAATTTAGCTAGCTGGTTACTGAGACTTCTTCTTCTGCTGCATCTTTGTCTTCCTTCTGTTTTATAGAAGGTGGCAACCAGCATAAAGAACCACTACCGCCCCTAACTATGAACCAATTGGTTACACAGTCTTATCCTACGCTTATTTTAAACACAATATCAGTAATCCACTTTTTAAGAGTGGTCCATAAAAAGATAAAATGATCAAGAAGTTGGCTTCATGACTCATGCAACTCTCCAAGGAAAAATCATCATGAATGTCACGGAGTGCGTGATGTTAAGACTGTGACCCCACCGCTGTAGCGGCAATTAAAGGAAGTAGCCGAGGTGTTACAAAAGTGAGAAGGGATCACTGTGAGAGCATGCGTGTGTCTAAGTCCCGCAATGTGAAATTACACTGCGACACCATTACAAGCCGTCACAGGATCTGTATGAAAGTACGAAGGCCTGATGCTGCATCATGACGCTGCTCACGACTCATGAAAAGGGCTAAAGTGATGATGATACCTGATCCTTGTTTTTGTAAAGTGAAGGCGAGGCACACCTTCGTTAATGTGACAGATCCAAAGACATCAGTGAAGGAATATCCCCAAAAAGTCCCTGAAGGACAAACGTAGGAGCTGAAGCGTGCCAAACTGTGGGGGTGTTCCTGTAAGCTGTCTCAGGGAGGATGTTTCCTCCTGGCGATCGTTCAACATAATCACATTACATGCAGGAAGAAGCCTCTCAGATAAATGGCTCTTTATGGCTTACAGGGAAAGAGCTCCAAAAAGGCAAGATGCTCGGTGAATGGGAAACAGATATATATTCAGTGTGTACTCGTTGTTAAAAAGACGGATGGCGATTCAGAGGTGGAGCATAAGGAGGGTGAGCTCTTCTGGATGATTCACACGCTGACAGCTCTGACTCAACTCACAGAGGCTGAATGAGACTGTGTAGTTAAGAAGGAGAGATGTATGTGTTCAGATCAGCCCTTAGTGACGTCAGGGGTGTAAATATAAGCTGCTGTGAGGAGGAGCTTTAAGTTTGTGTTGGTCGTGCTGACCTGTAGACAAAGCAGTATGTCTCAACTCTCTGCAGAGCTCGTCCTAATACCCCTTGTTCTCTTTAACACACATCCTTCACTCTAAAGTTTTGCTGTGAGTAAAATGTAAGAATGATGAACTTCTGCTCATCGGCCATCGACTTAGTGACAGGATTGGAAATATAAAGAAACAGTCAGTCTTGTTCCTGATGCTCTTGTTTGCATTCATAAATAAGATAAGATAATCCTTTATTCATCCCCTAACGGAGAAATACGTGGAGTTACAGCAGAAACTAAAAAGGTGTACAGTACAAGAATTTAACAAGAATATATATAGGAAAGAAATGTTCATCAAAGACGACAGATTGGCCATAATTCTCCATATCGAGGAAAACTGATCAATCCCAGTCTGATCCATTACATGCTCAATCATCTCACTGGAGCTTTAAGGAAAAGAGATTAAATAATAAATAAAACAACTGGAGCGCCAACCTAGCTCAGCGGTTAAATAGTGCACCCCATATACGGAGTCTGAAGGCTTGCACCAAGTGCTGACCTCTGAACCCAAGAATTGAAGCTAATGCGGAAGTGTTAAAAACTGCAGTTCCTTGAGTATCCACTTGAGGCTGGCTCCGGAAGTACCAGAAACCACAAACACACCAGTTCCAAAAAACAATCTTTACTGCAGAAATAAACATGTTTACAGCCTGGTTCAAAAAACAAGTGTAGTGTAATTTATTTTTTCAGAACGCTGCAGTTTTGAAGATATTAAGATTAAAAGTTTTCCATAATGACAGCTGAATGGACTCGCAGTCGGGAACACTGTAGCTTTTAGCTATGATTGGCTTCAAAACAGCGCTTCAGAAACAGATGGGTGATGTCACGGATACTGCGGCCATTTATTATTCAATCAATGCTTTGCACGCTGAGTCTATTTTTTTGGATTCAGTGGGTCTTTTATTTATTAACATGTATTTTTCTTGTGGTATAAAGTGAGCATTTTACATCTAATAGACGTTCAAAGCTGGTTGAAAAGGCTCTTGATATTTCCGTGATGCATTTGTGGTAGTTTGTGAGTATTAGTGCTGCAGGACAGCATGTCTGAACCTCAGTTTAAACTTTCTGCAGAGCGCTCATGGTGATGAAGGAACACCTTTTACATCCTTTGCAACATAACATTGATTTATTTGTTATATTTTTGGGACAAAATTAAGCTTTTTGTTACAGAGGAAAAATATCAGACTGTCAAACAAACACAGTACTAAAGGAGACACACACACATACGCTTTAAGCCTGATGAATACTTCTGCGTCGCATCGACGGCATAGCCTACGCTGCAGGTCAGCGTAGCTACCGTACCTACGCACGTAGCTGATGTGCACCTCCTCCAAAATGAAACTATGTGTTGAATCGTTGAGACTGCAAGCCATGTCATTGGTTGACTCGGTGGCATTGTATTTCCCGCATTTACAGCACCTCCGGGATCCCCCCTCATCGGCCTTACATCAGCCGTGTAATTAATCTCCTCCTCTTTGTTCTTCTGCGTAGGGTCGTTGCAGAAGTATAAATCAGCTTTACGTCTCAGTCAGATGTATACGAATATCTTGCAAATCCACCTTGAAGCAGATGTTTGGGTTTAATGAATCTGAAAGTGTTGATGAGGTGGAACACCAGGTGCTAAATGCTGCTCCTATTCCTGTCTCACTTCAAACTGGTTTGTCTGTCTCCTCTTGCAGAACTACAAGGACACCATGCAGACTCAGGTCCTGGAGACAGCACAGGACCGAATGGGACCTGTCAAGTTCGGGACCGAACTGTCGGAGGGGAGTCTCGGCAACTTCCAGGAGGAACAGATCGGCCAACTGTACGAACTCATGCTGGAATCCACCAAACCCAACAGACAGTTTGACATCCAGGAGGACGGGAAGTGAAGCAGAGAAGCTTTTGGACAGAAACAGTAGGAGCTGTTTAAATCAAACGACTAATATATTACCTCAGACAGCTGCAGACGGGGAGAGCTGCTCAGGAAGAGGCTTTTAAGGAGATTTGATTGAATTAAAGTGCTGTGTATTATCTCGTTGTTCCTTGTCTCTTTTACTGTGACAATAAAAAGAAGTTTCTCATGCTGCTCTGAAGGCGCATTAATGTGACACTAATGACTTCTTTGTCCACTTTCTTATGCATGAGCTCCAGGAAATCTACAGAGATGCGTCTTCCCAGCAGAGTTCACACCGCTGATGCCTCTTTCAGCCTCAGTTGTCAGGGTGAATCCCTTTTTATCCATGTGGAAATGTGAGCATTTAAAGCTGGACAACACTAAAGCCATTATCTGTGTTTGGAGGGGAGGGGAGTACATCTGTTTATGCATCCAACAGAGTTCAAAAAGCACACCCATTTCACCGTAAATAAACAGTAATCAGGCGTGTAAGGACAGTCTCTGTCCTGCCTCTGTTTCTGATATGATGCAGCTTTGAACCTCAGTCCCCCGCTGACTCCTCCAGGCTTTAGTTGTCCTTTGAAATGTATGTTCTTCTTTTCTCCATAAAGCCTGAGAGCGATAGAAGCAAGTAGTAAAATGTACATTATGAACCCCCCTCCTCTTCCTAAAAAGCTCTGTCTGAGCTGTACTGATGAAACACTTCCTTTTAGTCAAACTATTGTTCCATTTCCCACCCATCACTAAAATACTTCTCTCAGACGTCCCAACGACGTTCCCACATGATGTCAGAGTCTGAATCTGTGCCATCAGATTACTTACAGGATGAAGCATACAAAGTAAATACACTAACAGATTATTGGCCTTATCTTACGTGTCGTTTTGCCTTTATTAATATTGGCCACATAAAGTTTTGAGATGCTCCAGCAATGTTTTTAGAGAGCAGCCATAGAACAGTCTGTGATGGCTGAGTGTAATCAATGGGGGGTAAATTAAAGGCACAGTGTGACTCTTAAACCAAGGTCTGACTACACTATCTTTTTGTCTTTCACGATAGTCACAGTGTCAGATTAGGTGACCACTGAGACATAGATTTGTGCCATGACTTCACTGACAGTCTACAAAGTGATATGCGATCAATCATCATGACCCACGTGATAAATGAAAGGAAGAGGTGCCAGGTTAGAAGACCTGGAAAGAAGCCTGAACCAACATTGGCATCCAAAGAGGTGTGTACGATTTTTCGGCTAGGTGCAACTAAGGAACAACCAGCTGATTGTTTACACTGCATTTGTTTGTCTATTAAAACATTATGATGAATGTTACGATAGCTTTATGCTAACGGCAGTTCTATTTTGAATCAGCTATCGCCAGTGGGTTTGTCCCTCGCACAGCTGCACAGCACTGAAAGCTTTAGTCCACGCCCACCTGCATGATGGGCATCACTTGCAGTCTCGTCCTGCCTATAAACAGCCGCGAGGCCGTACAATCTGCTCCCAGTTTTCTTCAGTGATTGTTACTGCAACACCTTGAAGACTGAAGAAATGGCTTCTAACGACCATCAGGCTGTGCGTCCAGTGTCAGGCCGGAGACATATGGAGTTTGACCCTTACACCAAGGTAACTCACAATGTTGCTGAAATGCTTCCGTTATTTCTCACCAGCTCTTTTTTCAGTTTGTCATGGTCGTCCTTCGACAGTGCATCACAAAGAAAGGGATGTTACCAGAGCTCCACAGACATTTTCTGTCATATCGCTTCATCTCGCAGATCCAACTTCTTCATTCTTCTTTCGCTTTGCCACTCTGATTCTTCACACTCATGACATTTGTGCATGCAGAGCGCTCTGTGCTCTCCTTGGTCAACGTCACTGAACACATCTTAGAAGGCAGGGTGAAATTCAAACTTGTGGCTTTGATTGTCGATTGCAATGACACTACAAGGGTTAATACGGAGGATTTTCAGGACCTCTTCGGCTGCCGGCTATAATTATGTTAATAAGGCGTAGTCAGACCTCGGCATTGCATTTGCCATTTCATCACCTTCATAGGAGAACAAGACTATCAGCAACAAGACTGGTTATTTCTTAAACTGAATTGTAGTGCCTGTTGTTCAGGACTGATTTTCATTAAAAAGAGCTAAGACATTTTTTATAGAGGCAGTAACTCAAGTTATATGTTTATTTTTTACACATCCCATTAGCTTTCTATGTCATACACCTTTTTATTTCACCCTTTATTTTACATGTTTTAAAATAGTGACCTGGCTATTGGACCTGGAAGAAAATAATAAACGCACTGAACTAAAAACAACACAAACATCCCAACATGGGAAAATCACATTCATTTAAAAAAGGATTTAAACACACCTCTCACAGTGTGGCTGTACATACTGATAAATAAAGGCCGGTCTCAATTAGAAACCTGTTTACATGAACTGTTTTTCTGGCAGTCTGTGAAAGGAAGTGTCAGATTTTTTATGCTGTCACTGTAAGGCCACAAGTTACATTTACTGACGACCAAAGCAGGATAGAGAAAACAAGGACATAATGCCGTCAGGCTGTGAAGTTTGTGCAACAAAAAGCAGCAGGAGGAGCCTTTTCATACGAGAAACAGCTGAAGTTAAACTTTTTGGAAAAATCAGTGACAGTCGACTGCAGAGTTGCAGGAGGAGGAGGTAACAATCAGCTTGATTGTGTCCACAAGTAAATCCACAGCTTGCGAGCATGGCATCTGTGAGCGTTACAGTCTCTTGTGAGCTGATCAGGATAAAAGCTGAAAACATTTATGCATCAGTGAGATACAGGGAGACATTGCTGCATGTGCTGGTTTTAAAGATACAATTAAAGGTTGAAATAACAAGATTTAAAAGTCTGTCTCTGATTTACGCCTGTCAGTGAAAGGCATATCCTGAAGGGGAGAAGCAGAAGAGATGATGGATGGATGAAGAGTATTCCATGCCCCGATGCCATGAAAATGAGGAAGGCCTTTCATTACACCAGCTTTGCTTTGATACACTGAAAAAGAGAGAGCCTTTAAAAAGCATCACAGAAAGAGAAAAGTACTTTCATGTAACGTCCTCTGTGACGTCTCCAACATACATCATGAAGCAGGATAGCTAATAGGATTTTTTCCCATATCCATTTAAGAGTCTCATCTTCAGAATACAAGCATGACTCATGTTGAGTTTTCAATGCTTTACCTCAAACTCTACCCTTTTCTTAAACAGCTCATCATCCATTTCATTAGGATGGTAGGTTCAATGAACACAGCTGCAGTGGGAGGGAGCGGATACACCTTGTTAAAGAAAAAACACCTAAACAGGATGCTCTAAAAATAAAGCGGACACGCTCTCAATGAGGCAGAGGTCATTTGATTTGTCATCTCTATATATCCCTCAATGAGGTGTTAATGAAAGGCCAGCATTATGCTTGCTCTGCTTTTGTTCACGGAACAAAACGAGGCTGGTGTTCTGGGAACAAAACAGCCAGACTGAGCGTGAAACGTAACTGAGCAATAGGTGGAGCTCACATAAAAGGCTAGGTCTTTAACAACACTTAGTTATTAGTTCAGTGTTTTAAGCCAAAAAAATGTTAAACATATTAAACAGTAAAATTGCAACAATGGAGGTGTGGTCTCTGTTCCTGAAGGCGTGAAAAGTACATTACTTACCAAATGCCCAGTACTGATCGAAACACTGTGGATCTTTCTGTGACTGTCCTTGTTGTATCTCAATAAAGAAAATAAACAAATGCTTAAATGTAGGCCATCAGATAAAAGAGGCCAGCTGTGTTACATTATTCATCTTCTGGAAAGGTTTGCAGCAGTGGTCGGCTCTGTGTTAGCCAGTACTTTGTAGCTTTTTACTAAATCGGTGTGATCTGAATTTGAATTTCTCTCTTATTTACCTGTTAATGTCTTTTAGACATCCACTGGTACTTTATTTTACTGTTTGAGTTTTATTAAGGTACGACAGCTGACAACTGTTTCCTGATATGGCTGTTTTAAAGTAATGTTTTTTGACCACATTATAGGATGGGACTTTTATTGTGAAGAGTTTGTAAGAGAAATTAAATGTTTCTCATTGAAGCAGCTTAGCTGCAATTAGCGGCGGCTGTCAGGAGGTACGGTATTTACAGCTACAGTGATCATTCCTCCTCATCTAGGACTTGGACCGAGTTCAAACCAAGTGGCAACATCTGGACTTAAAATATGAAGCCTATGTGGAAGTGTTATAAACTGCAGTTCATGGAGCGTCCACTTGGGGCTGGCTGCAGAAAAAACCAAAAACACATACACACCCATTCAAAGAAGACGATCTTTACAGCAGAAATAAACTTGTTTACAGCCTGGTTCAAAAAATGGTTTGAGTCTGAAAAGATCATTCCTCTATCGGCAGAAACTGTAGGGGTGGTGAACTTTTTCATAACTTGTAAATTTTTTTTTAGATATTAAACTTGCACGTTTTGCTGACATAATTGACTTGACTGACAGGTGTGCTATTAGCTGTTAACAAAGAGGCTAAAGAGACTGCCTTAGCTCTGTATTTGAGTCATACTGGATCGGCCAAAGTTAGGTTGAGTTAGCATTTTAATATGGCAACTGCTGACAACAGGCTTCAAAACAGGGCCTCAAAAACAGATGGGGGAAGCCACGGATACTACATACATTTATTATACAGTCTATGGTTGAAACGCACTTTCAAGCAGGTAGAACTGTTGAAACAGAGAGGCAAATCTCTGCAGAGAGGGGCAGCTGTTGCTGTTTGATTAGCATGGATCGGCTCTGAAGCGTCACGCGTAACATGGAGAAGACAGGGGTATGATCTACATTGTATTCTGTCACAGATTACTCTGATACTCCTTTACCTGATTGCTTTTCTTTTGTCTGTGTGAAAACTTCTACATCAAACTAGTTTTAGAGTAAAATACTGCAACATGTTCTCCCCAGAGTCCTCCACTGTGAGTAAAAACTGCGAGACACCCAAACAGACCAACTTATAATTCATCAGTATTTGTGATATACTGTACGTAATGGTATGGTATATAAATTTCCTTACTATCACTGAGTCCATCCAGCCCAATCTGTTAATGAAATCAGTGATTAATAGCAGCTGTGAGAGGCTCCAGCTGTAATTGATTGAGGGATAATAAGCGAGGCGTAGCTTTCAGTAATTGTTAAACGTGACCTCCATCACTTCCTCATGACACTCGGTGATAACCATATGTCTCCAGGGGGATACATTCACTGGGAGGAGGGTCGTCAGGGTGCTCAGAGAACAGGGGAAAGGGACACACTTGACACTTGAAATCGAGAGTTATACATGTTGATCTAATCAGACAATACTAAAAATCAGTTTACCATGACACACGTTTCTTCGACGACAATCCCTCAATTCTGACTCGATGGACTAAATTGAATTATTGAAAATCAATTATACCTGGTTTATACTTCTGCGTCAAATCCACGGTGTAGCCTACACGCACAGGTCTGCATAGCCCCCATACTTATGCAGAGAGCTACGCACATAGCGGTCGTGCACCTCCTCCAAAATGTAACTACGAGTCTAATTGACGCGCATCGCAAGCCCTGTGATGGGTTGTATTTCCTGCATTTACAGCACATCCGGGATCGCCCCACACTGGCTGTGTATTTCATCTCCTTCGACATCTCCTCTCTTTTCTTCCCTCTAAACCTTGCTGTATGATAGGCAACATGTATCAGCTGTAAGTTATCAAAAAATGTAGTGGGGCTGGAAACAGGCGACCAGACTATCAGAAACCACACTGCCCTTGAGTGTTTTGTTGGAGTATTGCTGCGCGACACAGACACATCGATACACAAGCATGTGGTGCTCATGTCCGCATCGGCCACTGCTGCGTAGGACCAACATAGAAGTATAAACCAGGCTTTAGGTATTATTTGTAATGAGGTCCATTTGAATAGAAAAGGGCCTGTTTTACTCATAATGATGCACACCAGCTCATTTAAATGTATGCAAACATCACTGACACACAGAGACGCTATTAGCTCTGCATCGCAGTTTATAGAGCATTAAACTGTTTGCGCGTACTTTGTGAATTAGATGAAGTCTATTTGGCTAGTGGGCACAAAAGCTATCCTTTAGTGATCAGGCCCACAGTGTGTTATTACTCACAGGGATCCCGGTCAGCGCAGCCCCTTTGAAATGACACAGACGTAGCTCTATTTCAAGCTCTTTACTCTGCTGCCATTTATTTTGTCACCATGAAGCTGAAGCGACTTATACTTTTTCCTTCATCTGCAGCACACTGATCAGATAATCAGGTCTATAATGTGGGTGTAAGTTTGACTGCGTCCCAGTACTTTGGTATATTGTGAGTTTTTATCTCAGTTTACTAAAAAAAAATTGAGCACCACAGTCCGAACATGATGGTGCTGACACAGTGATGTGTGAAGAGTTTTTTTATTCCAAGCTCTTACATTCAGCTTTTCTGATTCTCTGATGTAACTTCTAAAAATTGAAGAAAGCGGGTAAAACAGCAGTGTTCAGTGAGGCAGCAGGGAACTCTGCTGTTGTATGTAAGCTGCTGGCATCCTCTGATTCAGAAGGTCCTGAAGTAATGTTGTTACCAAGTCCCACTCCTGACAGCTGGAGCTCTCTGGGTTCATAGGCTCACAGTTTTTACACACCTGTAGATCTCTCCTGCTCTCTAGTTAGCTCAGAAGTTTCACCTCCTTTTCATTCAGTCCGTTCAGTCTCGTTCTTCTGTAAACTCCGGCTCATAAAGGTTTCCTCCTGTGCAAACAACATGCCATCACCGCTGTCAGAGTAACTCATTTTTTAGTGGTTGTATTTTTGTCACTTTTTAAGCTGCAGACCTGAACAGCTGATCAGTGCGCTGCAGGCGTAGTAACAAAGTAGAACTCTGATTGCAAAGTAAAGTGTATGAATCTAGCGCACACTAAAGCCTGATTTCTACTTCTGTGTTGACCCTACGTAGCAGTGGCTGACGCGGACATGAGCACTAAATTCTTGTGCGTCGATGTAGCACAGCTACTTGATGTGGTAGAGCTGATAGCCTAGTTTCAGTTTGAGTTGTCAGGCGGATTTCTAAACAATCATTATTAGCATTTTATTTTTATTTTAAGATTTAAGTCCAATCTTTGTCCTTTTTAATGAAATATCAAAGTTTATTTTGTTAAACTAAAACAATCTGAAAGTTCAAGGTTGCTCTTGGATAACTTTTAATTTCTGCAAATATGCAACGGTGATGGAGAGCTCAAAAACAGATGTTCAATTTCAACAAGGCAAAATATTGAAAAGTAGCTGGTCAAAAATCTATTTATTTGGAGGGTGAAGTGAAAATGAGCAGACACGTCCTTAAATCTGTTGTATTTGCTAGATGAGTAATGAAGGAAAGGACAAAGCAAGTGGGCCTGCTATTAAAAGAAGCACCCCTCTGCTGGGCAGCTGTGAAAAAAAAGGTAAACTCCATCCAGCTCTGACTCTCAAAGTGATCTCACCTGTGCTTAAGAAGTGGCAGCCATCACAGGAACCGTTGACGTGAGACTAAACAGCTGGAAGGAAGGAGAACCCTCACATGAGACTGAACACCACACAGGGGACAACACAAACACAAAAGGTATCACCTGGCAGCGTACCAGCTTGACAGGCAGGAAGAAAGAGTGTCCACAGGGATCACTACACCACTTTACAGGGGTCTGCTGCTCAATTAACATCACTGCCCCTTCACCATAAAACAGGGCTGTGTGGAGCAGTGTGAGGAGAGAATCAATACTCCACGACAGCTTCATTTGCAGCAGTGTGTGAGTTGAATTCAGTCAGAGGAATAATCCCCAGTGTTAACCTGCTAATCAATGAAATCAATTTGGTAATACAGAGGTCTTGTTGACTGCAGCGAAGAATAAACAGTGCCAATAATGAGAGGTAGAAGTGGAACGTGGGCTGTGCAGTAACATAAATGCAGAGCAATTTAGTTCTCAAAAGGACAATCAGGATCCAGCTGTCCTTCGTACTAAGTACTCCCCTCTCTGCTTTCTGTCTGAAAAGTAAAAATAAAACGTAATCTAAAAAAAGAACAAACAGGAAGTCAAATCAAGCATGAGCCTCTTGAGTTGAAAAATGATCAGAGCCCATGTTAAATGTCCATTCTTACAGCAGAATAAACATGCTTAGTATAACAGTTCAGTTCACTTTACAGCGTATCTTTGTTTTTCTCAGCTGTATAGGGCACATTTTTTAAAACAAACAATTTCATGATATTTGGGGCATGGTAGATTTCACTGACAGGTGGTTGTGTTTTGTGAACTCCACCTCTGCCAATTTCTAGATTAGTCAAAACACAATTATCATCAGTATTTCAAATATGGCGACTGCTTTCTTTGGTCTTCATAAGTCCGCTTCAGAAACCACAAGGTGACGTCAACCAAGACTACATCCAGTCTGAGTCAAACAACAGTAGTTTGTTCCAGGGCTGTCACTGTATTCCGGTATTGACAATAACCCTCAATACCGGTAGACGTAGACGCAGCAGCAGAAGAAGACTCAGTAATCAGCTAGCTAGCTTGCCTTAACCACAGTGTGTGGCTTGTACTGCGGCGCAAATCATGGCAAAGGAGACGATAGATAATAGCGCAGTTCTCTACTCACATGCTAAACAAGTTTCCTTGCAAGTTTGGGAGTTTGTGGAAAACCTGTAACCAAGTGGCAGCATCCGGTCTCAAAATATGAAGCTCATGTTGAAGTGCTAAAAACTGCAGTTCATCGAGTAGCCGCTTGAGGCTGGCTGCAGAAACACCGGAAACCACATACACACCGATTAAAAAGCAGCGCTCTGAGCCATTTTAATCACAAACTTTAGACCTTTGCATGTGAAACAAGCTTGCTATAGGGTCCACAATAGACTGAGCCAAATATGCTATCCAATTTAAAATGTTTTAACTTTTTATTTAAACAAGATGAGTAAAAAGCAACAACTTTTCGAATAATCATCAAATAGATGACAATGATTATTGAATAGTATTTTGGCTTGAAATGCACATCCATAATTGAGTCGGGAGTTTCTGACTGGAAACAAAACAGGTTAAAATTAACAGCGATGCCTCTTCATGGTTTACAAAAGAAAAACAAAACAATCATCAACAAGATTGACTGTTTCTATATTGTATGTTTTAATGCCTGAAAACACTCAGAGGGGGTAGATGTCAGCCCAGATGATTGAGAGCACACTGTAGAAAAAGCTGTTCCTTACATTTCTAACAGCACATTTTACAATAATGTACACATTTCACAATTTAAAGAAAGCAGGATGAGATTTTTTTGTCCAAAAACACAATTTATATATTTACCAGACAAAGTCAACAACGATTTAAGATAAAAGATAGAAAGCGTTTCACACAAGGGGGCACCAGAATAAACACAAACAAAGGGTTCCTCACAGGAGCGTTGATATCATCCAGCCTGCAGATGCTTCTATGTGATGTGACTTCATACTAGGGGTGACCCCGACTAAGGATTTGCTTAGTTGAATCTGATTCGTCAGATTTTGCCCATAGTCGACGAATAGTCGAATGTTTGTTGTTTTTCCTTATTGACCCAAAGTCTGCATAATGGTGACCGCATGACAATATTACACATAACCATTTACAATTAAGAGACTCGTAGCTTATAGTAAAAGGGACAACAGAATATTATAAGCATAAAACTTAGATTTTTTAAATTTATATTTGATGCAAAAACAACGAGGTGATGATGGAGAGAAAACTCAAATAAGGCCACCATCCGTTAAACATGGACTGTTATAGAATAAGGAATCAGGAGATATTTCTGGATCAAACTGTACGTGAGGAAAACCATTGTGTTTACAGGCAGAAGTGCGCTCCTTTCTCTGTTGACTGTAAATCCTGTCATAGAGAATATCCTCTCTGATGGTGTGGAGGTGGATGGGATGCTGTGGATCGTTTTTTAAGCTTCGGACAGCTTTTGCTCTCCCTCCTCGTTCTTTTGGCCCCATACAGTTTTTGTGTGGTCCGGTAATCCTTGATCTCACAGCCCTCTTCATGAAGATGCTCCTCATCTTCATCACTATTTTTAGGATCAACTGAAGTTTTTGTTCCTGACATTTTGAGCTAGTACAAAGATTTAAAGGCCAGCTGAGGTACGTCTGCTCCACAGGTCCTGCTAAATGGTCCACCTTTAATTACCAGGGGAGATTTAATTACCACTTTGAGGAGATTTAACACTTTAAGAGCTGTTCTCAGAATTACATTAAATAAGTCTATATTTATATCAAAATAGGCTAAATGAGACACTATTTTTACGGGACACAGGAAAATAATGTAAAATTAGACATTGAGCACCCCCATGGTTTGAATGGAATGATCCACGTTTCATATGCAAATATTCGACTATGAGATTGGCAGTCGACTCAGGCTTGTTAGAACCTATCGTTGAATATTCGACTATTTGGGGTCACCCCTACTTGATACTAATGTCCATGAACTACTATCAAGATTTGATATGATCCTTTTCATTATTTAACCCTTTCAGATGTTAGTGACATCTGTTTTGAGGAACTTTGAAATGAAATTAGTAGAATGATTAAATATTTTCTAGGATATTGAGCTTTCCCCTCATATTCCAGGTGTTTTTCAGGACTGTTTTTTTTTTTCCACAGATTACACTATTTCGTCATCACATGCAGAGTTCGGATGTTTCTGTGAAACAACCAGCTTATTACATATTATTAATAACGGCCTTGATATTGAGCTGTTTCTTACCATTGGCTTATTGCCATAGCAAAATTAAAAAACAATGGGATAACCTCAGCTACTGAAATAAAGCTGTTGCTTCCCAGCAACGACATGGATAGGCTAAACTAAGTCCATAAATGATATAACACCTTTAGTCATTTATCAAAGAAGCAAACAGATAAATTACCTTGTCAGTTTGTACTCTGCAACTAGCAGAGAACGGAAAATAATATTAACATAACGGCTAGCTTTAATCCTTCTTAAAACAAATCTAAGGGCTCGCTAATCCAAGAATGATACAACAAAACGGGATCGCTCGGGCCAATATCAACAAATAATTAAAGTGACTTGTATGAAAATCATATTCTTGAATCAAAAGCTCAATGGGAAAAGTGTGAGCTCTCCAGAATTTGAACTCCCCTTTAAATCACCTGGTCTGTGTCAGGGTACTGTCGCTATGAGTTAGTCATACATAACAGAAATCAAATTGGAGAATTGTATATCTCTCTATGCAGAGTTATATGTGTATTAAAGCATGAACCCAGCCATGTTATCTAAGAGGAGCCAGATGCACCACCCTGAGCTTCAGATGAGTCAGTTGTTATTGGCAAACAGTGTGTGTTATTAGTGTGAAATTAAGAGAGTTGGCAGAACAAACACTGCTGAGCAGAGTCAATACTGTGACTGAACATGAGAAATGATTACATTATGTGTGTAAAACAGGGCTGTTTTTGTATTAGCTGTAAAGTACAGGTTGTGTAAAAATGACCACAGATTTTGATCATTTGAAAATCATTAAAACCCTTTATTTAATTAAAAACAGTGCAAAGACAACATATTGAAAACTGAAAGATTGTATATGCTCATTTTAAACGTAATGGCTGCAAAACCTTTCAGAAAGTTGAGACAGGAACAACAAAACAGTGAAAAGTTGTGAGACTGCTCTGGACCTGAGCCCCTTTCAGATGGACTGAGGTGATGTGTAAAACTTTCTGTGTTCGGCTGAATCAAAATCTGACATTCTTTTTGGAAATCATCAATCAATCAATCAATCAATCTTTATTTGTATAGCGCCAAATCACAACAAACGTTATCTCAAGAAATCATGGCTGCTGTGTCCTCCGCTCTAAAGAGGAGAGGGACCAGCCAGCATGTTATCAGCTCACAGTTCAAAGCCAACATCCCTGATGGGGATGCATAAGTGCCCATGCATGGGCATCTTTCACATCTTGGGAAGACTCCTGTAGGAGCCATAATGTGTGTTCCTCTTGTGTTGATTATTTATCATGATCCTTTCTTTTTATTGTTAAGACTTAATTCCTGGTGAAGGGCACAAAGGTGGGCTTAACCTTTTATGTACCTGTTCAGTTGTGTGGTGGGAGGCAGACAAAGAGGGTGAGTGGGTTTGAATATTTTCTGTGGACTGTCATTGTTTGTTTTGACCTTATAGTATTGAATTATTTTGAGTCTTCTGTTAATAAAACGTAAAACTATCACTTACTTTGATTCCAAATTTTTGTACAAGGCATTACAGACACAAGCCCACTTAGTCTAAGCGGCACTTTTTCAATGATAGCCGCTTCAATAGCTCCATTAATGCTGAACAATACATACAGGTTTAAAAGCAACATATGCTGCCATACAGACAATGACTTCAGGAAGACCTTACATATTTCAGCAAGACAACACTAAACCACATTCTGCACATATCACAACAGCATGGCTCTGTAGTAGAAGAGTCCTGTCCCTACACTGGTCTACCTGCAGTCCTGACTTGTCACCCATTGAAAACATTTGGAGCATGATGAAGTGAAAATACAACAAGGGAGACCCTGAGCTGTTGAGCTGCTGAAAAGAATGTGATAATATTTCACTTTAAAATCTGCATTGATTTTTCATAAAACAACACAATGGAAGTCTTTTGGCTTGTAGCTGCAGTATGCCCTTCTGTAATAATGAATCTTGTTTTGTTATCTTTGACTTACATAAACTTCACGGTATTATGAAACAGGGAAAAGTAAATAGAAAGTTTTGCAGAGTGACGTGGCACCTCTGATGAAGCACGATGACCATCTGCTCTCGGACCTCGGTTGATCTGAGGCTCTTCACACCACTTTGAAAATAAATCGAGTGCATTGAATAAATCAAGTGTTGTTGTACCTGTAGTATCTGCAGTAATTGTCCCGCTGTACTGTAACAGAACTGTTAGTGGTGCTCTTCATGTTGACTGCAGAGATCACAGGTCCATATGGTCAGCGGTGACTCACTCTGTCTGCCTGATCCCAAAAAACAAACCTGATGTAGCAGCCGTGTGTGAGTGTGTGTGTGTGTGTGTGTGTGTGTGTGTGTGTGTGTGTGTGTGTGTGTGTGTGTGTGTGTGTGTGCGTGTGTGTGTATGTGTATGTGTGTGTGTGTTTTACCTCCCCCACAACAACTCTACTACTCAGCCACAGTCTTGTTGTATCACTGAGCACAGCTCTGTCCATTTGTTGTTTATTAGAGATGGTTTTCTTTGTTGCATCATGTAATGTCATAGTAAATATTTTCGACCTGTGGGAACTTTTTTTTAACATTTGGCCAACCTCAATTTTTGCAACACATTAAACCTTTAAATGATGAATGATGAAGTGGACCTCCAACCCCTAAACCATTAGAAAGTAGTCCTGGGAGTCCCTTGCTGTGGGAGCTCAGGAAGTTCAAACTGTCCCATTTCTCCACACTTAGCTAATGAAGTATAAGCACGTATTCAGCGGTCAAGTGTGAAGGGATTTTTAAAAGCAACTCGCCGACCCCCTTTTCATTGCACAGTAGATTGAGAAGATAACATTGTGTGAGACAAAAAAATGTAGCTAATTGTGCTGGTGATATTTAGTGCTCTGCTTGGGTCATTTCTTAACTTCCTCCTGTTATGTTTCTCTGGAACAGCGATGATGCCGGGGGCGGCAGTAGCTCAGTCCATAGGGACTTGGCTTGGACAAAGTTTGGCAAGTGGACTGGTGGCTGGAGAGGTGCTGGTTCACCTGCCAGGGCACTGCCGAGGTGCCCTTGAGCAAGGCACCGAACCCCCAACTGCTCTGGGTGCGCTGGTTGACGGCAGTATCCTCACTCTGACATCTCTCCCTAAGCATGTTTACTGCATGTGTGCATTTGTATGTATATACCAAAAAAACTGTATGTGTAGCATGTCCCAAAAAAAAAATATAGCATGAGTGAAAAAATTGAATTTCCCCCCTGGGGATCAATAAAGTACCTTTCTAATGTTCCTGGGTCAATTTGACCCAGGGCATATTCAATTATCCAAAAGTGTCAGAACCCCAAAAAATCCCAATACACTTTTTTTTAAATCTAATTTTTAACTGTGTTCTTTAATTCTCACAGATCATGGTTCAATGAGGATAACTCACTCGTTTTGCATTGAAATTAATGTTAAAACTTTTTTAAATGTACACTGGAAAGCCCTAAATATAAATACAATAGTTTTTTTTATGACATAGATTTTTGTTTAATTTATTTATTTTACATTTTGAATTTATTTATATTTTATGAAGTGATGTTGATAAATTAACATGATGCTAGATGCTCAGTTCCGCATTTAGCATTCCACTTGCTCCATGAGAATGCACAGGTTGAGGCAAAGAGGGCCATTTGTTCCTAGGCAGCATGCTCTATCAGTGGGTCCTGAGGAAAAAGAGAGGGAAAATAAGGAAAAATCATACAGAAACACAACAAAAAAAAAGTGCAATGTATGCTATAAACGAGGATGTATGCCTCTGCAGAACCAAGAGGAGGACTCAACAGAGGAGACAATGAGCAGACAGCAGGAGGAGAAGGACGAGAGGCTGCAGCTTCTTTACTTTACTGCAGTAAGTAAAGTAAGTAAGTACATTTTATTTACTATAGCAACTTTCATAGAATAAAATCACAAAGTGCTTCACAGGAAAAATATTCAAATTAAAATATAATCATCAAACAGTAAAAGAAACAGACAATAGCATAATTAAAACATTAGTCTGTACAAGGTGAGTCGAAGGCCTGTTTAAATAAATGTGTCTTTAAGATTTTTTTTAAAAGTGACAACAGTAACAGCTGAACGAATATTTACAGGAAGAGCGTTCCACAATGTTGGTGCCACCACTTCAAAAGCATGGTCACCTTTTGTCCTTAGATGAGCTCGAGGGACAACCAGCAAGCCCTGGTCAGAAAACCTGAGTGACTGGTGAGGTTGGGGTGGAGCAGGTCGGCGATACATTCAGGAACCTGACCATGCAGAGGAGGCTCAGTGACCTGCAGACCCTCATGGCCTCAAAGCTTGCCTCTGAGCTATCCAGGCTGAGCTGGATAACATGAAGTAGAAGCAAAATCAGACAGAAACTCAGCTCCACCTGATAGAGGAGGAGATCCAGACGCTATGGGAACATATATCGGACATGCTGAAGGAGCTGGAAGAGAGGCGGAACACACTCAGACAGAGATCCCAGACTCGAGACCAGACGGAAGAGGAGGTGACCCAGGCCACCGTAGTCTCAGGACTGAACCCATCGAGGGAGGTGCCTGTCAATCTGGGCTGAATGTGGAACGTCTGGAGAGACCAGACACGACAACCTTTATTTTAAGACACGTCAACCTTTATCAAAAGACATATATAAACCTCACATAAACACATGACAGAATTTGCCGTCCCGAAGTTGTCACAGAGGTGAAGACAGCGGTTTAGGAGACGTTGAAGTTGGCAGAGAGATTATTATACAAAATCCTCATTTAAATAGGGTGGTCCACACCGCTTTGGCACTCGTTATCATTTGCGCCCAGAAATAGCATGTGCAATGTTTTAGTTTGCACACGCAATATAGCGCTCGTTTTTTAAGATCTTAGTAGATCAGGCCCTGTCTGTATGCTCTGTATTGATACAGAGCATCAACTGATAGTTTCCAAACTTTTGGACGAAGACATAACGTAGAATGAAGACACTCAATACACAGTATGCATCACATCATGGGAACCTGTCTATGCGTTTAGATTACCTCAAATGAATTCCCTTAGTCATGAATATAAAGTTTCAGGAGGTCATCTGTACAGTCAAAGAACAATAAGCACAACATTTCTTAAATAAGTTAGATAACGCTTTCAATTAAAGTCTTAAAACTGCCTAGTCTTTATAACACAGCTGATTTTCCGGCAAAAGCACAGATAATTAAATTGATTTTTCTATTGATATTTATTGCAGATCAAATACAGTAAATTCATTACTTCCCTTACTCCCTATTTGGCTGGATACTAAAGTTATTTGATCTTAATTGGTGGTATAGCCCTGTAGATAGCAGTAAAAGACAAAATAAAACATAAAGAAATAGCAGTTTAATTTAAGGTAACCTCTTCTTTTAAGTCTGAACATTAACTTAGTTACTTTAATCCTTAAAAATCGTGAATAATTCTTATGCACCTGGCATCATAAATCGTAAAGTGTGTTGAGTATTATAGTATCCTAATAAATAATGATTATGGCACTTGTACGTGGTTTTCTATATTTATTCCAGGTGCTGTAAGCACTGAGAAACCAACAGCATTTAGCAGGTGAAAACACAACAGACTTCAAACTCTCAGCTTTAATGTTTGATGCCTGAAGGACTCACATCATTTTTATTGCAGTTGGCATCTGTTTTGTGTAAAAGGCGTATTTTCAAACTTACATTTTTATCATTTTGACACATTGAAAGAGTCTCCTGCATGACGCTCCAAGCAAATATCACAAGTAAATCCCAAGGTTAAATGGACAACTCTGAGTGACGTTAACTCTGAAGACAGTGACGACTGAATCCACAGAGCGTCTAACCTTAAAGTATTATTTCACGTGTAAGTTTATAAATATGCTGTCTGGTAAATTTGACGAAAATATGCTGCCCAAAGGGGGAGGAAAGTTTTCAGCAAAGAGAAACAAAATCATGCACTCCCACTGGGTGCTTCAAATATTGAATCATTCTAATTTCATATTTTAACCGATTGAACAAGTGAAGGGATTTACTCTTTCAAATACCGGATGAATGGACTGTTATAATTACACTAAACACATCCAAGTAATTCAAAATCTAAGATGACTTCATTTATACTGACATTTATACTGAGACAGCTGCTGTATGTGAAACAAAATCACACAACTTTTAGACGAATGAGTCACAGTACGTTTAACAGGTGTCCCAGTGTTTTACTCTGTTTAAGCAGTGAAGGAGTTTTTAAAAGTTAATGTTAACGCTGTGGAGACTTCTACAAAACATTTTTTGCATATATTTGGAAAGCTCTGCTAATGGTAATAAGTCAAATTTACACCGGTGTGGTCATGTAACAACAATCCGTAGGCATGTTTCTACGTGTGTGTGTGCATTCATCTTTACAGATTGCCACCTTCAACATGGCGGCGACGTTGACGTACGACCAGCCAGTCAATGCGGCGTCTGCGTATATATTTCTATGGTTATGACAGTTATGATTAGCCATTAGATTATTTAGGAGGAGTTGTCACTGAAACAAACACCCCATCAAGAAAATAGCTTTTCACTGATTGGCCAAATCAAGTGAAAACGTCATATCTACTACATTATTTAGATTAGTTTGGACGTTATGGTCTGCTAGTCAAGATGAACCTTACGTCTCTGTGGTGCAGCCAAACAGTGACGTTGTGTCATTGTTTGGCTGCACCACAGAGATGTGGTTCTTCTCTCTGCTGCTGTGCAGCTGGCATACCACACACACATACAGCATATCAGCACACTCTCTATGGAGCAGTCGTAGAAGGACACAAGCAGTTTTTGTGACTCCTGAGGAGTCTCAGGAAGTAAAATCCCTGCTGCGTCTTCTTCACTGTTCGGTGTTAGAGCTCCAGGTCAGGTCTTTCTCAATCTGGACGCCCAGGAACCAGAAGTCGGAGACCCGCTCCACACAGTCCCTGCTGATGAGTAGAAGCTGGATGTCTGTTTTTTTTTCATCCTGAAGTCCACAATCAGCATCTTTGTCTTGGAGGTTTTAAGGACCAGGTTATTGTCCTCGCACCACCCAGTCAGCCACTCCACCTCCTCCCTGTTTGAAGACTCATCCCCTCCAGAGATGCGTCTCTACACTGTGGTGTCGTCCAGAAACTTTATGACATTGTTGCTGGAGTGGGTGGGGGTGCAGTCATGAGTGTTTAGGTGTAGTGAAGGGGGCTCAGCACACAGCCCTGTGGGGAGCCGGTGCTGAGGCTGATGGTTGAGGAGGTGTGGAGGCCTACTCTCACTCTCTGGGAGCGATGTGTCAGGAAGTCCAGGATCCAGCAGCAGGGGGAAGGCAACAGTCTCAGTTCTGTCTCTTTGTACACCAACTAATGCA
The DNA here is from genome assembly GCF_009762535.1 of Notolabrus celidotus. Taxonomy (NCBI): domain Eukaryota; kingdom Metazoa; phylum Chordata; class Actinopteri; order Labriformes; family Labridae; genus Notolabrus; species Notolabrus celidotus. Next base: position 7,455,178 of record NC_048287.1, on the reverse strand, counting down.
AACAAACCAGAATGATTTTGGGAAAGGATTCCTATTGACTATGTTGACCACTGACCTTTCCTCCAGCACATCCTTCAGGAGCTGGTCAGAGGTTGTGTTTCTTAATATTTGCATTGCATGTGCTCTGGATACTCAGGATCCTCTGAGGAGCAATCAGATGTTTTCAGTGATCCCTTGACCTTTGGTAAAACCTACAGCCTAAGATTCTGTTGACCCCCCTATCTCATCATTAAGCATGTACAATAATACATATAATTTTAATTTATATAGCACTTTTCAGAAAAAGGTTACAAATTGCTTTACATGGGCAGCAAAATCAAACAAACAGGATATAAAATCACACAAGGCAAGATAAAGAAATAACACATACAATAAATAATATCCTTTAAAATAACTAAAGGAATACAAAGGTAATCTATTTCTGAAATAATTAAACTCAAGTAAAAATGAAAAAAAGTTCATGTAAGGCCCTCTGCCCAAGGATCTCAATGCAACAAAGAGACATGGAGAGGTCAGAGGACACAGGCATCAAAGTGACCACCACGAATGGGGTTTGGTTGTTAGTCAGAGCTAACAAGCTGAGGAAAAAACAGCGCAATGCTTTACCTATTGTTGCTTGGCATCCTTCAAATCACCCATGCATATACTTTCAAATCAACATCTCTTGATTGTTGAAAATCGAAGGGAAAAGCTGGGGGATGGACCAAGCAGCAACCTCTAATCTTAAAATATGAAGCCCATGAGGAAGTGCTAAAAACTGCAGTTCATCAAGCGTTCTCTTGAGTCTGGCTGCAGAGACCACATACACAACCTTTCAAAGAATACGATCTTTACAGCAGAAATAAACATGTTTACAGCCTGGTAAAAAAAAAACAGTTTAGGTCTGAATACTTTATTTTTCTATCGGCACAGACTGTACAGGGATGAATTTTTTTTATAATTCAGTATTTTTAAAGATATTAAACTTACAAGTTTTGCCCTAATAAGGACATGGATGACTTGACTGACAGGGAACACTGTAGCTGTAGCAAAAAGGCTAAAGGCCCGCCTCTTTACCAATTAAATTCAATTAAATTCAATTTAGCTTTTTTGGCATGAACAAAGACATGTTATTGCCAAAGCACATAAATTCATACACATACATTACATATATATTCATAACATATTATATTCATTACATGTATATTAATTACATATTATATATATTATATATTTTATACGCATTAATGAATGATTACCCATACAGCATATCTCAATGCACTAGCATTCACACTAGTTCGGACGAAGTTAGGTTGTGTCAGCATTTCCAATATGGCACCCGCCGACAAAAACAGTACTTCAGAAACAGATGGTTGGTGTCATGGATAATACGTCCATTTTTTACCCAGTCTATGGGATGGACTCAATACAAATTGCTTTATTGTGTGGTAGCTTCTAAACTTGATATAACATAAAGTTATAAACTTTATCTGGTATGTCCTGAAGTTTTTAATGCACATCATTTTTTAGAAGTTCACCAGATGTGGATGCCTTCTATTTCTGAATGTACAGCAGGCAGTACGCTGTAGAGTGTGATGCTGTCCCGAGAGATCAGGTGGATGTCGTGCAGTGCCTCTGCATTTTCAATCAGAAATGTCAGTAAATTTGAGAAAGTTACAGACATTGATATCCAGCATCCATTCCTCGGCTTCAACCTTCGATTTTCAGCAATCAAGAGAAGTTGGCTAAGCAACAATAAATAAAACGCTGGGCTTTTTCTGAATTCCATACAATAAGGCAACATGATGCACCTCTTGTTTTGCAGGCCACATTGCTTTAATGTATGCATACTGTAGAACTACAAAGACAATGAACCTGTTTGAAAGACAGAACATGTTCCTTACTGCACGCTGCAGAGTACCTCATCCATGTCATCACTCTTCATCTTTGATAGATTTTAGTTGTGAGTAGGTCTGCATAGCATGAACACACCACACCTAACATTAACACAACGTCAGGTGGTAATTCACAAATTATCAGAAATCACAAGGTAATCCCATGTATATAGAGCTTAATTATCTTTATAATTTACGTTCAATGTAGTTGGGTAAGTTAGAGTTAGACACAAACATGTCTTTGTTGGATTATGACAGATCAAGGCTTGGTGGGTTAAAAAAATAAATCTTCTTTAAACACGGGTTTCTGTTTTTTTTTTTTCCATCAACCGTCTATGCAGATGCTAATCAGATGGAGCAGTTGCTCTGAGCATCCATTATTCACGATGGACATCATATCTCACCCAGACTCTTTAAGCACCCAAAGACCGTTAAATTGGCTCATTTATTAACTGGGTTAAAGCCAGCCAAAGAGCTGTTCTTTAAGGTAAGATTAAAACCATGTGTCTAAGCCTCTTTTATTTCACCCCTTGCAGAGTAGTCGATTGAAGGTGTCCAAGTAACAGGCAGCTGATATGGTGACAGCCATTACAACCCTTAAGACTCATTATTTATTCAGCAGCTCCACCATTTTGTCTATTTCCACCAGCCTTAAAAGCACCTCAAAGTCAGCAACCATCCATAACTGCAGTGAAACCAGAGTCTCAGTCTGAGTTTTTGTGCATGCTTTGTATGGATGTGTAAGTGCTGTGTCCCTCAGATCACCCACATTTGCAAACGGTGGAGCCTGATTGGTGTAAAGGGGCAAGCAAAGGAGGAGCGAATCTGGGAGAGAGCATCCAAGCAAGGTAATTCAAGAGCCCACTGAACTTCTAGTCTGGATCTGCTCATGATAGAGTCTAACTTGAGGACCAAACTTGTGTTATACTCCTGAGAGTTTTAACAGGAGTCTGGTGCAGGAATGCTGTTTTCTGTCATTTGGTTTGGGTAGTTAGAGTAAGTACTTTGTACTGATCAGAAGTTAGATTGTTAAAACTTTAGTTTAGTGTGTGCCTGCCCTCTATAGTCATTCCACTTTGTTCTGCATCACAATCTTCACCTTTCTGTAATAAATATATTTCGCTTTAAACCGAGTCGTAACACTTTTCAGAACTGAAGAGCACTGATGAGAGGATAAACTGAGCCTGTGCTAATTGTAAGATTGGGGAGGACAACACAGGCAGGCTAATAAGACAGAAAGCCTTATTGCTATTGATTTGTGGATGGACTCTTATCCCTGAAGTGAGACACAGACGAGCTGTGATTTGGTATCACTTGAATGCACACAGCCGGTGTGTTGCAGCAGTGAGGGTCAGTCAGTGTAACAGTAATCAGGAGGCTAATTTGAAGAGGCAGCGAGGAGAATAGAGTCAGTCCTCTGAGTGACACCTTCATGAAAAGGCATGACATTTCATCTGGGCATGTTTTCCGCCAGCTTGCCACAACGACGCACTGCAGCAGAGCGCCCAGCAGCAACACAATCAATACCAGCTCATATAATATACATATATATATATATATATATATATATATATATATATATATATATATATATATATATATATATATATACACACACACACACACACACACACACACACACCATTTCTGAGCTCTGCAGACGCACAAAGATATGACATAACGAGTTAGCGTTGGCTTTTTGCTGCTCCCAGTAAAACCAAAGCTCTGGTGTTGTGTTTTCACACATTTCACACTGACTCACAGAGTCGGTCAGAGCTGAAGATGAGTCCAGAGCGTTTCATAACAAACTATCAGCAGACGGATCGTGAGATAATGTTGTCAAACTGAAAACATTAAACAGAGGTCTGATGGTGACACAGATAAAAGTGGTGAAACTGTCAGGAGTATCACATCATCTGTTTCTGGTTTTGTTCAACCTGTTTGAATTTACTGCCGAGTTGTTTAGGTTTTCAATAATGCTGTAAACACAGCTTAAAGGTCCCATATAAGAAAGACCATGGCGAAGTAACCACAGGAGTGACTGGCATAGGTGTGCATGAACACACTCCCATTCCTGGAGAGAATCTGCATCCTATTGTAGTTTGCATCAGTGTTGCAGAGTCAAGATGTCAAAGGTCAGAGCCAGACGTGCTAACTTCTCTGTTGCTGGTTGCAAAAACCAACACAAATGTGTATATCCTGTCCCAGCACTGAAGGACAAAAAAAAGTGTCTGCTTATTATTTTTAACAACACTGTGCTGCAGTGGCTACAGTTAGTGCTTATTTGTTTGTTTGTTTTTACCACTTCCCTTCAGATTGTTCAACAATGAGAGACGGTACAAAGCTGGGTTTGCTTCAACACTGACCCTCATAAGAGGATCTTTACCTACTTCTCATGACCCAACGACAGCAAACACTGTTATTACAGTATTTACAGTTGATTTCAAGAAACTTTTGCCCTGGTACTGCCATGGGTTCTTCTGGGGGCGCTCATCATGTTTCGGAGTTTTTCCACCTCTGCATCGGTCTTGTAAACAACTAAATCTTCTATATTGTCTGAAGGCTCTTTCCAAACAGAGCAGGTCTAGACCGTACTTCATGTTCTTTTAACAAAGACCCAACATCAAGACAGGATAAGCTCCAGTCCCATCTTACCGACAGGACTCAGTGTGATGTTATCTTAATCCACCATGAGCAGAGCACTTTGCAACAGTTTAACACTGGTGCTAATTAACTCCCATACCTCTCTCCTGCAGCTGGATCTGCACAAAGCCCCACTATCACATATATCTATATTATATTTCTTTGTCTACACAAAAAAAAGAGAAATGGGTGAGTAACCCATCCTCACTTCAGCAGGGATAACAATAAAACAAACCCTGCACTTTCGCTGACCCTCTCGAAATTCTGGTTTCCTTTTAATAACATTGGCCCCTGTTTCTGAGCTCACCCTGAAATTGAAAAGTATGAAGAGCTCAGACCTCAGGAAAGAGTCTGGAGTGGTTCCTCTGCACCTCTGTTTGAGAGGAGGGAGTTGAGGTGTGCACAAAGTCCAGGATCTATTTCAGAAATATGGAGGAGGGCAGACATCAAGGAGGAAACCCAAATCTCACGAAGAGTATATATTCATGACATTGATCTGAGGGTCCCCAAGAAGTGCCTGTAATTAAATAGATCATTTAAAAGCTAAGTGGGGTTGTATGATGTTATAATGAAAACATGGTGTGAAACCTAGACCATGGTCAGCTAGTCAGCATGGCCCCTGTTTGGAGAAGTTGGCCAAAGAAAAACTATGCTGTCTGGAGGAAAACAGGATGTTTGCTGTGTTTAAACATGAACTCCATATATATATATTTTAAGTACAGACACACACTGCTAAGCCCTCTAGTACTCTAGTGACATTTTTGATAAAAGTCAGGGTGAGCCGATGTGAGAACGCAGCAGGTAAAGTCAATGGTTCACTGCAGTGAGTGGGCAGAAGGTTATCACGTTTATAATGCCACTGGTGTCCGAACGGTGTGATCCTCCAGCATGTCTTAAAGCTACTTTCTACTCATTCTGCTCTTCAGCATGCTCCATTCATTCGTTGAAAGTTTCTACACTTCCTCTTCATGCTTCTACAAATGGATTAAATCATCCTTCTCCATTTGAGGAGATGAATAAGTGTGTACACTCAGGGTCAGGAGATTTCTAAGTCTGTTTCTGTCACTTCTGGTTTATTTCTAAGAGCAGATGTACAAAAGCAATCTCAGTTTTGTCACATTTCCTTGTGGCCAAACATTCAGCCTCTCCATCCTCAGTTGAGGAATTTTCTGTTTTTCAATATATCTGTCCTTGAGAAAAACAGCGAGTGTACCGTCTCCCCAGATCACTGCAGGTGTTTCTGACAGATCAACTCTGAGGAGATCAACAGACTGATGCAAGAGAGGAACAACATGCAACAGTACAGGGTAAATATGTCTAATATAAACCATATAAATCATACATCTTATTGTATCTGTTAAGATGAACACTTCACTTTAAAGCAGCTGTGGTTCAGCAGCAATACCTCCAAGTATTTCCTTCTTCAGCAAGGTGAGTAAATATTAGGCCCTTAGTTTAATTTTGGTGTATTTTCTAATAGATGAAGACTAATTTCTTTGTAATCTATTCTCTACTCAGATTCTGGGTCTGGATTTTCAGCTTGGCAAGTGTTCTGGAGTCAGTAAAGTATGATTCATACTTCAACGCTGTGGGTCTGCGTAGCTCCTGTATCTACGCAGAGTCCAACGCACGTAGCTGACATGCACCTCCTAAATTGAACCATGTGTCGAATAGATGTAGACTGCAAGTCCTTTGATTGGTCCACTCGGCAGCCTTGTATTTCCTGCATTTACAGCAGTCCCGCACTCCCGACACATCGGCTGTGTATTTCATCTCCTCCAATATGTCCCCTTCCCTGTAATCATGTCTGAATGATAAACAGCAACACTTATCAGCTGTAGATTAACATAACACACTCTGAATCACTGTGAGAAAGTATACAGAAAACACAGCGGGGCAGGAGACAGGCGACCCGACAATCAGAGAGACCACACTGCCCTTGAGCATTTCAGGGAGTATTGTTGCGCGTCACACACACATAGTTGCACAACATGTGGTGCTCATGTACACGTTGACACCTGCTGCGTAAGGTTGATGCAAAAGTATAAACCAGCCTTAAGTCCAAGTAGTATTGACCAAGGTATCAGTGGGCTTTGGTGTATGAAGGAGAAACAGTATGCATTTACCATCTTTGCAGTGAACCTCTCTTTGGGTCTCATTCATGAAAGGTGAGTAAATCTGTGTGTAGATTTGCACTTAAAAGCTCACGCTAGTAAAACTCTACTCCGGATTCATGAACGGCACGGTAAACTCAGATTTTTTAAAATAAACACGTGCAAGATCATGAATGCCAACCCATCGTAAATTGGCAGCGCACTCCCGTTGATCATCAATTAACATAAATCTCTGCCCACGAATAGCAAATAACCACCATATAAGGACACAGACCTGTGCATCTAGTCAGTCTGCCCTGCAATCATGGTGCAAGGAAAGAAGGACAGAGAGTGAAAAAAGAACTTCTCCTAGGTGGGGATTGAAATTATTTTGGGCGATGTGAAATCTAGGAAGCACATTTTATTTTCAATGGATACAAAATGGTAGGTCTCTACATATAAAACACATGCATTTATATAGAAGACTACATTCTTACTGACAAGTCAGCCATCTCTCACAGCTCCATTCTCCAAACGGGTGCCAACTGCGCAGTAAGCTGTCATGCGTCCCACCGGGCCACCGAGCCACAACGTTGAGCAACACACAGTTTGCATCACATATCAGCTGCACATTCATGGAATGAAAGGTTTCCCGGTTTATGTATGCAAATGCATCATCAGATGGAGCTTTGATGCGTATGTGTGTGCAGTCTATGGCACCGATGACATTTGGCATGTTGGCCAGCACACTACACCCCCACTTTACCTCGATTTGCCGTTGTGCTCCATAGGGGAATTGAATGTACTCCGGCCTTAATTCAAGAATGCCGGCAAGTACTGCCGGTAAAATGCGGCTCATTGATGGCTGGGGGATTCCAGATCTATCTGCCATCTCCCGCTGGAAGGTCCCTGTGGCTAAGAATCCCAGCACGGAGAGCACCTGCAATGTGCGGGTATGGCGTGGCTTCTTTTAGTTGGTCTCGTCAGATTAGGCTCCAGTTAGTCTGTGTGGTTTTTAACCAGTAGTTCACATTCTAAATAAACTTAATCTAGATCTCAAAGCTTTAATTGTTATTTGTTATATAAAATATGTTATATATATATTTTTTTATATTTTGTCATGTTTAAATTACGTGTCTCAAAGGCATCTGCGTATTGTGTAACTAAGAGAGAGCAGTACGTATTCAAATTGTAATTTCCAACAGTGACAAGCAGTATTTATGTGTATTCCTACATTTACACAAGTGCTACACACAGTCGGGAGCAGGTGTAGATTTTGTGAGTAGTTAGCGCTACTAAAAGATTGATGAATAATGGAAATCTGCGTAAATTTCTGCTGCACACGACTTACACACAAATTCGTGCTGCTCACATTTAATGAATGAGACCCAAAGAGAGTCTGCTGCTCCTTTACTATAGTACAAGCCCACACACTGCTAACTCTGATGATGAATGAACCTGGTGCAGGTCTGATTATGACAATGATGTGAAGCAAGAAAGTAAATCTTGGTATTACAGTGCAGGCGACTGTCTTTTTGTGTTTTGATAGTCAAATTCTCTCTCATACACTTGTCTAGGTGTGCAATAGTTAGCGGTTATTGCATCATTGATGTATTGTTTAAAGTTTTATTTTTTGGCTTTTGCCTTAAGTATACAGGTCAGCTGAAGAGAGACAGGAAAAGGTCACAGCCGGGAGTCGAACAGGTGACCTCTGCCACGGAAAATGTAACATCTGTTCGTGGGGCGCTTAAACCACTAGGCCACCAGCACCCCTCATTGAGGTACTGCTGTTGATTTTACTTAGTAGCTTACTTACTTACTTACTGTTGTCTCATAAATAATACATGTTTTCTAATTTGTTATGTAGTGTGTAAAGGCCACTCAGTAGTGTTTTTATTTTGACTGCTGTGTGTTTGGTGTTGACAGTTTAGAGAAAAAGAAAGGTTTCAAGAAATGTGTCTTTACAATCAAGAAAAGCTTTAAGGTTTTAAAAATTGTATAGTGTGGAACCACAAGAGAATCAGTTTCTTCTTTGGGTTCCTACCACTGAAGAGAGCCAGAGTGAAGCCTCTGTGTTACTGATTTACAGTGAAACTGGGACTTACCCGGGAACAGATAAACAGGTGCTTCTGTGTTTACATTTTCTTACCCACAGGGATAGTTTATACGAGACAGCTCTCGTCTTTCAGGGCAGGGAAGGGGAAGTGCAGCACATTATTTGATTGTGCTGTACTTCCCCTTACCTGCCCTGAAAGCGAGAGCTGTCTTGTGTGAACAAGCCCTCCGCAGGTTCAGAGTGTTTTGGTAGATCTGTGCATCATATTTAATGACTTGACAAAAATATTGCATAGGGAATGGTCTTTGTTTATCCTTTTGTAGGTCAATGGTTTTATGCTTCTGTGGATACTGGATAGGCATCTCAAGTCCTCACAGCAAACTTGATGGCTTGTATCATGTTATTGTTTATTATGGTTTAAGGCGTATCTGTTAAAACAGACAGGGCCTCTGTTTGGGGTTCTCATATCTGGAAAGATTTTTATGTTTTTAACTCAGGTAAACTTTGACAAACGTTTCAGTCAAGTTTATACAAGTAATGCAAATAATCTTACCAGTTAAAAAATTACCATGTAAAACCCTTCAATGAAATATGACGGATAACACAGCATGCAAGAAAGCTTTGAAGGCTTATTTTACCATCTAATGTAGAATCAAGCCGGGTCAAAGGTCATGTCTCGGTGGGACCTGATCCCTTCAAAGAGGCTCGCCCTGATTACTGAGCAGCTTCTGAAAACCCATCGAGACTAATTAACTCAATGACACCAGGCAGCTCTCTGATCCCTTCACAGTGAGACAAACACCAGTGAGTAACTCATTCATGAGCACCTGACACTTGACGTCCCTCCTGCAGCAGAGAAAAGGAAAAAAATGAGCAGAATGATGTTGAAACCATCCATGGAAGTCATACATTACTAGAAGCAATCTCACAAACAGATAAAGTTCATTATTCTATTCATGATTCAAACACTCAGAAAATTGGTGTCCGAAAATAACAGACGGTGTGCAACTTGAGCGATGATGATGAGCGAAGCTCCCCTTTCAATCTCTCTGACTTGTGATGAGCTCAGAGAATGGGGGACAGACGAGGGCACAGATTCCAGCGCCCACACATCATTTCCAAAAAACTGACAGTGAAGTCTTTCCTGATGGCTTTCATTCAAGTTGACAGGCAGGATGTCAAAACAGAGGCTTGTTAGAATAAGACAATACACAGCTGCTTTAATTAAACATGAATGAAACTTTGCAGAGGGAATAAACTGTAGAAGAGGAGGTTAAAACTCTCCCTAAGACAGCCATCAGGTCTGTGGGTAAGGACAACACTGGTTTAATTTCACATGAATGTGTCTAATTAAACTGTTGACTGTTTTCAAGATGTGGCTCTCGCCTGTGGTTTCTAAAGTGAAACCAACGCAGAACTACCTGAAACCTGCATTGTGCTTATATTCTGTAAGGCGGGGGGGACTCCAACTGTGCAAATTGAGTTTGCATAGAAGTTTTAAAAGCGATTTAGAGCGTGTTATGTTAATCCACAGCTGATACATGTTAATGTTTATCATACAGACATGATTACAGGAAGAATAGAGAGGAAGGGAAATACAATGCTGCTGAGCGGACCAATCCCAGGGCTTGCGGTCCGTGTAGTTTTGAAGTGTAGGTACGGGAGCTATGCAGACCAACGGCGAAGGCTACGCCGTCAATTCGACGCAGAAGTATAAATCAGGCTTTTAACCTCAAGGTTACAACGTGGTTTTACACAATAGCTAACTGTAGACAATAGATTTAGTCATAGAAACATTCCAATATCAGGTATTTAAAACTATCTGCTGTGATAACAAGCTCTTAAAGATGTTTCTCAGTCTTTTGTTTCTCTGATTTGAAAACAGACAATGCAGCATGTAAAGCATCCCCTCTCGTGTGATCCCTGAGCTCCATATTTTTTGCAGAGTTAACACTTTCAGAGCAATCACGGGAAAAAAGACTCTCTAGCCATCACAGTGATAATTGCTTCATTCCCTCAGGAGCTGTGCTTTCACATGATAGATTAACACATGAGGCAGGAGGAGATCAATGCAAAGGTTAGATTTGAACAAGACTTGTGAAGAATTGAGATGTCGACAAAAAGCCTTGCCTTGAAACTTCCTCATCTGTTTATTTCATTGTCGTGTGTTTCTCTTTAGATTGGACAGATAATCCATAACCCTGACAGCACAACAGCTTTTATAGTCCAAACAAGGAACGTTAACAATGAATCCGGTAGCCATTATTGATACGAGTCTGCTCCACATGTTGATATTCAACATGTTATATGGCCTGCAGCCATTCAGTGGTGTTTGTTATATGCACTGTGCTGCTGTGGAAAATACGATTCAGGGAAAACACTCAATTAGGATTGTTTATATTTCTGAAGATCGATCAAAGAGAATACTTGCAATTTGTCTCGCTAGTCCAAACCAAAGTCTGTTAAAAAAGGCATAACTACTATCGTGAACTGATGCCTAAACATTTAGATCTCCCCCTACTGACTGGCTCCAGTATATGTTGTGAACCCTGCCTCTCCCATGTTCACAGATGGAACATGGGTCAAACTTTAAAATCAAAATGTCAATTAAGATGTTACTCAAACATGGTTCTGTCATGATAGGTTTATCATGCTGATGAAGAAATGTGAAAATGTTCCCTTTTTTAATTACCTGAATATGTTGCTTCTGAAAAAAGTGGAATTGTTTTTTATTGAAAGTATAATAAATACAACATATCTGTAAGATACGTGTTTACCTCATGACCCTGTTCAAAATCAAACTGCAAAATCCGCTAAATGACACAACTTGAAACCTGCATTGTTTTTGGTTGTGTGTGTGTGTGTGTGTGTGTGTGTGTGTGTGTGTGTGTGTGTGTGTGTGTGTGTGTGTTGTATAACGATGTGATGTTTTAATTGTGACCTGCCAAGGGACTGCTGATGTAAATTAGCTTTATGCTAACTCTGGTACAATGCATCAAATGGTAACATTTGTATTCAGTATTGTACATGGTCCTCTTATAAATCAATAAACTAAAATAATTAAATGACCATGGCCAACTGTGAGCAATATACCAACATGAAATGCAGAGAGAAGTCATTTATTGACTTACAGTATTTTACCTGCAGCGCTCCATGAAGCAAGACTGGACAGACCTACAACCAATCAGAGCAAAGCAGCGTCTGACCTGGCGCAGGACAGCAAAGCCAATTGGTAAATTAGCAGTAAAGCAAACACATCTTTCCTACCAATTGCTGCTGTATTTTAAGTTTTTTGTTCCTTGTTTTAAGAAAATACATTGTCCAGATTGTTCAAAATAGCCGCAATAGTACATTCAATGAGCCTTGTTGTGGTAGAAGCAGCCATCTTGGTTGTTTATGTAAAGGCTGAAGCGCTATACTATGATTGGTCTGGTGTATTTGAGCCCAGTGGGAAATCATCATAACAGCAGCTATTAAACCCTCCTGCCTGCAAAAATGAATATGAGCTGGCAGGAGGGTCTGGCAATTTGACTAGTGATGGGAAGCCTGGCTCTTTTCAAAATTCAGTCCTTTTGACTTGGCTCCCTAGAAGAGCCAGCTGGCACCCAAATGTCTCTTCATTTAGTATCACTCGGAGCCTTCTATTTTAGCCCTAATTTAGCAATTTGTGTTATATTAAGCAATTTTTCATTCAGTGTTTTAATAACAGCCTTACTTTTAAGCTTTTTTTTTTTCAAAACTCCCCCAAAATACACAACTGTTACTGCACGGACGGTTCTTAGATGTTTGTGCAGGTTTGTTGTTGACTCTGCTCTGATGGATATTTTCATTTTACAAATTTTGCACACAGCTTTGTAGTCTCTAATGTCATCAAAATGTAGACAGATGCTGCTTCTTTTTTCGGATTTCACTAATTTCTTCATTTTTTTCCTGACGCACTTGAATTTAAATCCAGCTCTTCTGTCTCTCTGTCGCTCTGTGTACATGGCCTGTACCATTAAGGCTGATTTATACTTCTGCGTCGAATCGACGGCGTAGCCTACGCCGTAGGTCCGCGTAGCTCCCGTACCTACGCAGAGGCCTACGCACGTAGCTGACGTGCACCTCCTCCAAAATGTAACTACGCGTAGAGCCGACGCGGACCGCAAGCTCTGTGATTGGTCCGCTCGACGGCTTTGTCTTTCCCGCATTCACAGCACATCCGGGGTCCTGGACATCGGCCACACATCTCCTCCTCTCTATTCTTCATGTAATCATGTCTGGATGATAAACAGCAACATGTATCAGCTGTAGATTAACATAACACGCTCTGAATCGATGTGGAAAAGTAAACAGAGATCGTAGCGGGACCGGAAGCAGGCGACCGGCTATCAGAGAGACCGCACTGCCCTCAGGCGTTTCGGCGGAGAATTGCTGCGCGACACGGACACACCGACGCACAAGTATGAGGGGCTCATGTCCGCGTCAGCCCCTGCTGCGTAGGGCGACGCAGAAGTATAAATCAGCCTTTACACTTGCTATCTTTCGAGTGTCTGCCCACCTTCCTTCATTCATGTAATGATATTTTCCTAGTCTTTCCTTACATGTGATTAGCCACATGGTGTGCCCTTCAAAATAAAGTCCCGCCCCTGACTGCATGGATTCTGAGCTGTGCAGGAGCGGCTGAAAATTCGGCTCTCCTCTACAGGAGTTGGTTCTTCTGGTTTGCTATCGCTATGAAGAATCAGCTCTGAAAGCTTGTTCATGAACAACACATTACATTTGAGCAAACCACTGCCCCAACATGGCACCACTTTTTAACAGCTTCTCTCTAATCATGCTTGTAAAGAAAACAGTAGTACACTATTGTGTACATATCCCTTGTTATTTAGTGCTGGTTTGATTAAAACAATCCTCTGACCAGAGGAGAGGGGTGGCACAAGTCTTTAGAATTAGTCGAGGGTCTGTAGGCTACAGTTAAAGTTAACACAAACTGAGCCAAACTTCCGCACTGGTAGCTTTGCAGGAGTACAAACCCAACATGGTGAAAACAGATGGTGGAGAGGGCTACTCAGCTGCCCAGAAACCGAACATTATGGCTTTTGCTCAAAGACAATGCACGTTGTTCGGCAGTATGACAGTTCAAGTTTTTATTTTTCATCTGGGGCCCCAAAAAACTCACATATACACTGGAGCAACTTATATTCAGGACCTAACATTCAACATTCTTCATTTTCATTTAACAATTACTAAACATGAAAACAGAAGAAACAAAAGAGAAACTATCACTGTTAATGCTGAGCGTTTATATTGTAGCTCTTACTAATATTACAACTTCATTCTTGTAAAATCTAGAAATTCTTCTACATCGTGGCCCTGATACTTCGTTAAACATGATGCAGCAGTGTGAAGCTCAGAGCATTTTCTCACTAGCTGGCTTTCATTTCAACGTGATGTGCAGGAGGGGAGCAGGGAGCCTTTTGTTTCTTTGACATAGAAACAAAAAACTTTCTAAGCTCTCTCCCACTCGGTGCCATGTGGCTGTAATTATTCTGTCACCTTCTCAGTGTGACTAAACAACAGAGGGAGCATCGTGTGGGTCGAGGAGGCTCCAGACTAAAGATGTCCTCAGACCTCTGAGTGTTTAAAACGGAACAGAGCTGAAAAACAACAGAAACGTAATTCTTGATTTTTTTCTTGATTATTTTATAAAGACAGAACAAACTATTTATTTGCTTTCATTCACCTCTGATTTTGTGCATGCTATGCTGATGTGTTGACAATAACCCCTATTGCTCTTGGTGTATGAATCAATAACTAGTTGCAAGTAGTTGGGGCAATCAACATAATTAATAATAATAATACATTTTTTGTTACACACTTAACATCTGGAAACAAATCTCAAAGTGCTACAAGTCACGTAAACAAGCAAAAGTAAAAACAGGGTTAAAAACAGACAATAAAATGCAGACACTTATTAAAAGCAGAGTAGTTAAATAAAACAGATAAAAGCAGCAGGGGAGGGCAGATAAAAACTAGGGAAATGCCCTTCAAAAGAGAAAGGTTTTAGTTAATATTTTGAGTCTGGGGTCTGTGGTGCTCTCAGGTGGTCAGGGAGGGCATTCCAGAGTTGCGGGGCAGCAGAGGAAAATGCCCGGTCACCCATAGGGCCCGATCTACTAAAGGTTTGCGTGTATAAAAACACATGCAAACTTGATAGCGCGCGCAAAGCTGACGTATTAACCGGGAGCACCGAGGATTGCATCTGTCAAATGAGCAAAATAGCACTCGCAAATCATTTAGCATGTTTGCCTTCATGAATATGCAGAATACATGTAGATCATCAGAACACGCAAAATACTGGGAGGAGGAGATGCAAATATAATCATTTAGCACACGCAATGTGATTTATCAAACCTGAAGCAGATAGATTGCGCTGTATTTGCGTCTATATTTAGCACGTTTGAAAGGCAGGTGCAAACTGGCACAGCGTTACGCACACTTCGCTGCGGTCACTGTAAAGTTCATCATAACATCGCTTTACAACATTCCCGCAAAAGCTGGGCTTACAAGCATTACTAAATGTTTTAGTCAATCAAACCAAGATAACACAATAATAATAATAAAACAACACAAATTCAAAGCAGTTCAGCAGCACGGATAGCGACCGCATCATTATGACACCCACTTTAACTTTTTCAACTAATGAGAGCACAGTAGGTCACTGTATCAACAGATATAAAGTTTAGTAAAATTGGCACAGCGGCCCACATGTTCACATACAAACAAAAAATCAATATGAAGTACTCGGCCTACTCACCACTGTTTGGACGAGCCTTAAGGCTGATTTATACTTCTGCGTCGAATCGACGGCGTAGCCTACGCCGTAGGTCCGCGTAGCTCCCATACCTACGCAGAGGCCTACGCACGTAGCTGACGTGCACCTCCTCGAAAAATGTAACTTCGCGTAGAGCCGACGCGGACCGCAAGCTCTGTGATTGGTCCGCTCGACGGCTTTGTCTTAATGTGAATGAGCGCTCACTGAGCTGCGCCAGGCAGCTCTGCGGAACTCCTCATCTCGTGCTTGCAGCAGTGTGTTGGGGTGAATTGCCTTAAACATGTTCCCAGTTCCATTTAAGCTGGTGAATCTTTGGGACAGTTGCTGGATGATGATATCAGGCATTGAAAACGTTCACCCGAAAGTTGCTCCCAGAGACAGTGAGGCGACTGTCTTCATCCAAGTGACGCCTAACTTTTCTTGAGCAAGAGTGGCAGACTAAGCCTCATCAAATCGCTCTCTAAACTCCATCAAAACACTGATTGCGTTTTGGAGAAGAGTAGATGCGTTTATTTCATTGGCAGATCTTCTGTTTTTTCTCACATCATTCACCCTTTCACAGATGGCCTCCCAAATCGTGTTTCTAACGCTGAGATGTCTCTGCTGGAGTTCACCGATGTGTTTATTTCCCTCCTCCACAAAAACCTCCAACTCCATGTCTTCAAACTTCATTTATCGCTTAAGACCACTCTGTTCTCTCAAACTCTCCATGGTGACAGCCGATAGCACACGCAAAATCCTCATTAAAATAGGGCGGTCCGCACCACCTTTGCACTCGTTCATCATTTGCGCACGCAGTCTTAGTAGATCACCCGCAACACGCCCAGAGATAGCACGTGCAAAATTATTATTTGCACACGCAAATTAGCGCTCATTATTTGGGATCTTAGTAGATCAGGCCCATAGTGCGGAGCCTGGTTTGAGGGCAGTGGAGGCGGTTGGTGTTGGTGGAACAGAGGGTTCTTGTGGTGGTTTGTGGGTTCAGCAGTTCTTTCAAGTATATGGGGGTGTTTCCATGGATGCACTGATGTGTCAGCAGAGAGATTTTGAAGTCGATCTTGAGTGAAACCGGGAGCCAGTGGAGTGATTGCAGGATGGGTGTGATGTGTTCATGTTTATGCACTCTCATCAGGATCCTGGCTGCGCAGTTCTGGGTGAACTGCAGCCTTTGAAGGCTTTTGCTAGGGATCCTGATGAGTAGTGCGTTACAGCAATCAAGCCTGGAGGAGCCAAAAGCATGGTGGGGGCTGCCAACTAAAAGGGCTTCAGTTTTGGAGCTGTTAAGTTGTAGGAAGTGTTGGTCCATCTGTGTCTTTATCTCCTCCAGGCAGGTGGTTAGTGTGGATGTGGATGTGGGTGGAGTGACTGCAGAGGGGGTGGTGTCTGTCCTGAGGTATCACTGTTTGTCATCAGCGTAGTGGAAGGATATTCCATGTTGGCTGATGATGTGGCCAAGAGGGAGCATGTACAAGGTAAAGAGGGTGGAGCCTAGGTCTGACCCTTGTGGGACTCGACAGGTGACTGAGTGTGTCCTGGACTTTGCGCTGCCGATCGCAACGTACTCTGCCCTTCCGGTCAGGTGAGAACGGAACCAGAGAGAGCGATGGTGTTCTGAAGGCGGTTTAGGAGGATGTGGTGGTCGACCATATAAAGGGTTCTGTTTGGTCAAGGAGGATGAACAGAGATGGGGAGCCACTGTCAGTTGTCATCAGCAGGTTGTTAGTGACTCTGACCAGAGCTGAGTTGAGATGTAGATGGTCATGGAGCTAGGCGGCAACTACTTTCTCAAGCACTTTTGAGAGAAACGGTAGGTTGGAGATGGGTCTGTAGTTGGCAAAAATGTCTGGGTCTAGGGCTGGTTTTATGAGGTGGGGTCTGATGACAGCAGTTTTTAGAGCAGGTGGTACATGGCCGGCCTGGAGGGAGTGGTTTATGATTGTGGTGATTGATGGACTTATGGCAGAGAGGTTTGACTTCAGCAGGGATGTGGGAAGAGGGTCCAGGGCACAGATGGTGGGTTTCATCTTACGGATGATGCATTCAACTTCTTGCTGTGCAATGTTTGTAAAGTGACTGAAAGGATGAGGGATCTCGGGCTGCGGGTTGACAGGGAGATCTAGTGTAGTGGGGGTGTTTGAGAGAGTGATGCGGATGTTCTGAACTTTTGTTCTGAAAAAAGTAATTAGGTTATTGCAGTGCTCATTGGTAGTGTTTGAGTGTGAGGGGGGTTGGGGTTTAAGGAGGTGGTGAATGGTGGAGAAAAGCTACCTTGAATTACCTGGGTTTCTGCTGATGACTGTGAAGTAGAACTGAGATCTGGCATCCTTGAGGGCTTTGAAGTAAAGTTATTGGCGATCACGATAGGCCAGTTCATGAACGGTGAGTTCTGAGACGTTGGCCCACCACTCCTGGCACGGCCTGCTGTCGTCATTTTTCACAGCTCACCGTTGAACCATGGCGCTGAACGTTTGAATGTGACTGTCCTGGTTTTAACAGGGGCGTGAGTGTCCAGGATATTACTCATGGTTCTGTTGTAAGTCCACTGAGTTGTTGGCTGATGAGAATTGAATGGAGGAGCAGAGGTAGTGGAAGTCATGTGTTATTGAATCTGGCTTTATGTTTTTGATGTTTCTGAAAGAGATTTGATGCTTGGGTTCAGTGCAGAGGTACTGTAGTGTCCAGTGAGATGACTCTGTGGTCAGAGACACCCAGGTCGTAGGCTTGCAGGTTGCTGATGGGGGCGGAGTCAGTGATATATAAAACATATTCTATATCTAATGAGTATATTTTGAAACAAAACACTAACTAGGATGAACTTGAGAGGAATCTTTCCATGTTTCAATAGCTGACAACGACACAATTCGCTGAAAGTCGCCAGTGAACATGGTCACTCTTTAAACCAGAACAGCAGCCAACAGGAGCAGCCCTGTCTCAACAAAAGCAGTGAAGGTACATTTGTCCTATTTAGACACAGAAGGCCGACTTTATTTTCACACAGAAGATCTACAGGAATTGATCAGGAAGTCGATAAAGAATGAAATCAACAAGCAAAATCAATAATGGCATTAGTATTGATAAAATGGTGTCAGTTCCCATCCTTTGTTAAATCAAACACTGTTTGTTTTTTTGGGGGGGGGGGGTTTTAGGCATCAGTTGGGCACTTTTGCCAGCGTCATCCTGTTTTCAGAATAAGGGATGTCTTGTTTAACCTATAGGGGTTTAACCACATCATGAGTCATCAGCTTGACTGTAAACCTTTCTATATTTTTATGCAAAACCCCCTTAACATGATGTAAGCCAACCCCAGAGTCATGTGTTGCATTGCCCACGACCATCATCCCTAGACATTGTTAGTCTGTCTTTTACGTCACCTGACTCCCACATGCTGCAAGGCTGGAGCAGTCACTCCTAGAAACAAAATGTAAGCTCCCAAAACAAGCTCATAATTACGTTGATTACACATGAGGAGGTGTGTTTTATTTCCTGAACAGGGAAAGAAAATTCTGCGACAGAAAACACATGGACTGTATGAAACCACAAAGGATATGCAAGAGAAAGGCGACTTACTGTAGCATATAAATCAATCATAGCTCCCTTGGTTTGCTTGCCGATTCTTGACCTCATGTCAAGTGAGATGCGTGGTATGACGGGTGTAAAGTCTCCTTCAACCCTCTTACTTTTTGTCACCTTTACAGTTTTTTATTCACTGCTGACGAGGTTTAAGCTTTCAAGGACAATTAGAGACACTTAAGTTTGATAGCTGATGAGTTGTTGGCATTTTTTTCTGGCTAAATATTCTTCATAGATTACTGTCAGAAAAGCACTTTTAATGATAATTCTGTGAAGAGTACAAGAGCGAAACATATCAAATGTTATCAATTTATATATAGCAAGTTGTGAAGAATAAGAATATGCATGTAAAAGCCATGCATTTAAAAAAGATGTCTGCAGAGAACAAAAGAAGTGTCCAACAGAGACCATTCACTCCTTGCCATCCTGTGCTTCGAGGTACATTTCAGTGACTGTTTGAAACTTTCAGTGTCTGCAATTAAAAGCTCTTTTCACATCCATTATTATAAGACAATTGGAAGCAACTGTTGAGAGGGATTCTTAGGCTGGCCACACGCTGGATGATTTCAGGCCACATTTATTATCCGAGGGGCGTGGCCTAATTCAAAGCTTGAGGTAACTGATTTTTCATCCAAATAATCCAGAAGTTTCTGGTGATATGACTTTTTTACTGCTCCCAACCCAGTCAGTCTCCCTAACTCGGGATCATAAATATCAAACATGCTTGATATTTATCAATCTAAGTCGGACATCCTCCAAGAGATTACCAACAGAGGAGCAGACTGGCAAATGTCACCAAACAGATTTTGCGTTCCCATACATCTTACAAACATGGAAGTGAATGCACACGTATCTCAGAAGTATAAGCTGTACCTAGAACGTCTTCAAAGTACCCTATGGTGTCTGTTTCAAGATACTTAGCCTCAGTTTTAGGGTACCAATCACCATGTGTTATTATCAAATGGCAATCTCAAAACCGCGAGCATTGAAGCCAATGCAGAAGTGTTATAAACTGCAGTTCCTTGAGTGTCCTCTTGAGGCTGGCCCCAGAAGCACCAGAAACCACATACACACCCATTCAAAGAAGCCGTTATTTACAGCAGAAATAAGCATGTTTAATGCCTGGTTCAAAAAATTTGTGTAGTCTGAATAGCTTATTTCTCTATCGGCACACACTGTACTGAGGTGAATTTTTCCATAACGCAGCAGTTTAGAAGATATTAAGATTACGAGTTTTCCAATATGAGAGGCACAGCTAACTTGCACAAAGTTAATTTTTACTCCTTTCCTCACTATAGTTAAACTCAACTAATTTTTGTTTGGTTTAGATCATGCACATTTAATGTGGTTTGACTGGAAACAAATCACTGTGTGTGTGAGTAATTAGCACAGTAACACAATCCTGATGTTTTGTCTTGCACAGCACCCAAATTAAGACTCCTGAATGAAAGACCCATTAATTGCCAATTACCACCATCCATGTCAATTGGTCTGTTGTGAATTGTGTTGAGTTACCTTCAGAACAAAATATTATAACTGGTGAATGAAAGAAGCCTGCTCACACATATTGGCTAAATTCCAGTATAAACAACATGAATTAAGGTTTTGTTCTGAAGTGTTGTGTATGTCAAGGAGCATCAGAACACTCATTTGAGTGCACAGTGTCCTGACATAAAACAGACAGCAATGACTCCCATCACTCTGATCCATGGAGCAATGAGCAAAAGCTGAAACTCATAGAAATGGAGTGAAATGGAAATTTCTAAAGTAGGATTAAATAGTAGTAGCTGTCCTTCCTCGCTATATCTCCATTTGAACAGCTCGGTACTGTGAGTGCACAGCCAAGGTTGTTTTTGCTCATCAGTGTGGCCCTGGAGAGAGCTTTCAATGTCAGTCCTACACACACTGGATGAATAAAACCCCTCCGCATGGGTTTTTAACAAAGGGCAAACATCCCTGATCCTTGGTTTTGCTGAAGGTTTGTTATATCAGGAAAAGAAAACCATTCTTGAAAAGGTGCTACTCAAGGTCGACCGCATGTTTTTAAAGTGAAATGAGTGGATTCTTTTCAAGGTGCATGACATAATAAACTAAAGTAATGCAACCAAACTCTTTGTAAGACGGTAAGAAGAGGAAGGAACACTCAACAAAAATATGTTTTTAAAAGTTATTACACTCAAGGCCAACATTCTGTTATAAAAAAAAACAGAAATGATTCATACTTCAGTGCTGGACGATAATTCTTTAAGAGACCGTGTGTCCAAATACAGTATGTATGATGGAGAGCTTGGTGTCAGTCTTAGTCCAGAGTTCTTGGTTTGTGCAGGGCTGAGGTGAAGCAGGCTTGTGAGGAGATAGCAGGGAAGGTGTCCTCATCACACTTGGGACTCCAACCCCTCTGTACCAATAAAAAACTAAATTGCATTGTATCATCAAAAACACTGATATAGTCTGTATGTGTGTGACAAGCTGAGAAACATTGTCAACTCCTATGCCCATCTTACTGTCTTACATCGGACTTCCACCAGATCTGTGTCTGTCTCTGATCCGCTGCGGTCCGGTCCCATGCTCTCTAATCTGTCAACACCCACCTGTTGCGTTTTAAGAACGCAGCATGGAGCAGGACTTCTGGGCAGCTGGAGTCATGTGACCGAGGTTTTCCAAGTGCAATTTAATGAATCAAGGATTCTCCTCCTCCTCTTCTCATCCATGTTGTCTTTCTAGTCCTCTGAAAACCTCTGACCTGTTGACTCCAGGCCTGGCTCCGCTCATCATGACGGTTTGTTGTTGTAGTTAAGTGAAATAAGATCTGGTGATAACACAGAGTGTTTTATTCTGAAAATGAACTGGATGTTTTCATTTTGTTTTGGTGCCTGACTTCCTGTCCAGCTCCATCTGCTCTGTTGAGATTGATGCGTCGTGCTCCGGCATCCGGCAAAAATAGAAGTCTTGCATATCTGATCCAGAGGGCTCCGACCTGCCAGATCAGAGATGCAGGCAAAATGCAACGGAGTGGATCCAATGGAAGTTAATAAATTGACTAGAATAGAGTTCCATTCGATCCGGTACTGTGATGGATTGGAGACAGATCTGGGGAAATTGGCCGCTAATAATTCACCTTCTAAATATCAGGAAAGTCCTGCACCCTTGACTTCAAACTTTGGACGAGGACTTTGTTAGTCTAAGGCAGAGCTGCTCTCTGCTTCCTCAAGATAACAACCAACCAACTTTGCACCTGACCACACCTCATTTTAAGAACAGCACACTCATAGGTGCTAAACATGGGGGCAAGTTAATTTACAATCCCCAGTGTTGTTAGTGCACATAGGCTGTGCATGTCCTCCTCCTTCAGGAACTCTCTCATGGACACTCTTAAACACACCTGCACCTGCTTTTAATCCTGGACTCCTGCTGACGCTGTTCATTGTTTGCTCTATTCTGTCCTGTCATGTTTAGCTTCTCAGTCTTTTATGTTTTTACCTTTGTGTTTGTTTCATTACTGTTATCCCTGACCCTTTACCCCTCAAAAGGCTGTGCCTTTTGCCAGGTCATCACTGTAAATAAGAATTTGTTCTTAATGACCTACCTGGTTAAATAAAATAAAATAAAATAAAATAAAATAAAACATTTTTTAACGTGATATGTACACGATGTGCAGTATGAACATTAACAGCAGAGTCAGTGTGATTCACCTTGATCTCAGCATTAGTATAGTAACAGTGATCTCTTGGAGTGTCGCCATGTCTGTTTGCATTTTACACATCTCACAGTTGTAAGTTGTATGTTCCTTGAGCTTTTACAGTGTTCCCTCAGTAAATATACTTAACTATGCTGTATATGTGTAATTGAAGGGACGCATACGTGAATGCAAGGTTTCACAGCAGGTATATCCCTGGCCTTGGAAGCTTTGTGCATAGGGCCCAGAGACTTTAATGGTTCTGTTCAACCAGTGTCATGGTATTTGAAGAAAAAATGTGTAACTAAATCAGCCAAAGCATGAAGATGGGTATGAACTGATTTGTTAGATTTTGTTTCTTCTTTAAATGCGTTTGTAGACAAAGGCCTCAAAGATAGCAAGAGACCTCAAACTACATGTTTCCCTGACGCAGTAATTATCCTATTGGGGAGAGAGTGCTGCTTTAACAGCTCTATTACTGTCAGTAGACAATGTAGGGCTGTGTTGGGGCTGTAATTGTGATAAATCTAGTGCAGCTCAGTAGCAAAAATTACAGTATGAATGTGATCTCAGAGACAGGAACACAATGGTTGAAATTATCTGTGTTCTTAGAAAAGCTGCATTAAAAGATCAGTTTGGTCTGAATCAACGGTGTAATTTTTTCACATGCTATGATAACCCAGCAGAGTAAACATTTGCATATAATTTCCCTTTAAGTGGTTTAAAAGGTAAGCATAATGGAAAGGATCAAAGTGACTCCTTTGTGATGCACAGAGGTGGAACTCAGAGACCGGTGAGTCACTGATGGAAGAGGAGGGAGCACTGTGTGCATTAAGTAATGAATACTCAGGATTATTGGATCCCACATGGCAGTTCTGATTAACATGTTCAGCATCCATTTCTGAATCAGCTGAAGATGGTTCCACAGGTCAGAGGGATCGGGTTAGTGGAAAGCAGGACACAAACAGGATTAAAGATGGTGACCACAGACTGTATAAACAATTGATGTAGCCGTATGACGTCACCCACTGGTTTCCTGTCTGTGTAAGTGGCAGATTGGGGCCCTCCTACTGAGATACGCAAGACTCCTATTTTTGCTGGATGCTGGGGCACTACGTATCAATCTCAACAGAGCAGATGGAGCGGGACAGGAAGTCAGGCACCAAAACGAAATGAAAATATCCGGTTAATTTTCAGAATAAAACACTCTGTGTTATCACCAGATCTTATTTCACTTAACTACAACAACAAACCGTCATGATGAGCGGAGCCAGGCCTGGAGTCAACAGGTCAGAGGTTTTCAGAGGACCAGAAAGTCAACATGAATGAGGAGAGGAGGAGGAGAATCCTTGATTGAGCGACTACTGCGGGAAAGCCTTGGTTTCATGACTCCAGCTGTCCAGCGATCCTGCTCCGTGCTGCGTTCTTAAAACGTTACTGATGGGTATTGACGGATTTTTGTGATAAAACTTATAGTTAGAGCTGGCTCAGGCTTGGACCAGCTCTTAGTTATGCAGCTATAGGCCTCTCCCTCCATCACTTACTTTAACTCTCCCAGTCCCATTGAAAGTTGCTAACCATAAACCTTTCTCAAGTCCCTGAGCTCTCTTGTCTCGTAGGTTCCTCTGAGCTGCCGTAGACGGCATGCTGCTGTGGACGTGCCAGACTCTAGCTGCTACGGATGTGCTGGACTCCAGCGGCAACACCTACTACTTCTACTACTACTCATCTCATCACTATCATCACTCTCTCTCTGTCTTATTCTCCTTAGCAGGTGGCTGTCTGGTTTGTGCCTGTTAAAAGGAGATTGGAGACGGACCGGACATGGATCTGGTCAAAGTCTGAAGTCAAATGGAGACAAACTACCTGCTTAGCTACAGCATCAAATCTACGCAGAAGTATAAACAGGCTTCACACAAGTGATTCCAAAATTGTCCTTGCATTGGTCAGTGTTTGGGTCCACGCTGTGTATCACAGCAAAATGAGGCAATCCAAGGTGACATGGTCAAAAGGTAACAAGATATGCTACAGGATTGTGGAAATTTAAAAAGACTTGCTGTAGAGGCTGCTTCTAAAAGTCCAAATAAATACACAAAAACTGTGTAACAACTATTCTGCTTAAATAATTTACTGATTAATTAAATAGAGTCCTGTTGGCAGAGGGCACCAGAGATTTCAGTCCCTATGAAAAAATATCCCACCGCTTTTCACCACCACAAATGTTCCGATGGTTTCTTTATCAGTCATGGATCTTTAGAATCATCCTAACTTTTCTCCCCCATACTGCGCCCCTGCCTTTAGGCCGTATTTAACTAAGGTTTAAGAAGTCACGTAGTGCTGCAATCCATCAGAGAGACATTAAAAAGACATTAAAATCTTTAAATGGTGAAATAAAGGAGACCACACAGAGATCAGCTTTATTCTGACACGATGCTAACCTTCTGATACCATGAATATTCATGACATGTAACTGATTCACTCTCTCAAAGGTCACAAGATCAATGAGATTTCCAGAGGTAACTTTTCACTCACTGTTGGGAACTGTTAAGCTCTCTTATTTGATTCCCAGCTCCAAAAATGAACATGCTAACCAACAGCTGGTAAAAAGAAGGACTCATGTTGACCCTGCTATTTATTTTCCTGACTTATTTGCTCAATGAAAAGAAGAGGACAAGCTACATTTTGCACAAGCGCTTACCCTGGGTATGTATCATCAATCATGATCTGTGTGGTGACATTGATGTTATTGATCTGCATGTTTAAACTTATTTTTAATCACACATGTTGAACAGAAACTGTGGCTGCTGTTTGAAAACAAGACGAGCAGAATTTGTTTCGAAACAGTGAATGAGGAGAGGTGATTTCCTGATGTCTACCTGAACAGGTTTGTTTTGTGGTTTTGCTGCTGAGATACAGTAAGCACAATCCACAGACAGTAATCTAAATTGTAATGTCCCTCATCATGACCCTCCAGCTGATAAAAACATAATGAAGAAGGACAGTAATTTCCGTTGTTATGTGATAAACTTTTATTCCTTGTTCCAGTCATAAGTCCCCTGCCCCGCTTCATCTTATTATGGAAATTATTTGAAGGTTCAATACTGAACTGTAAACTCAGACAGCTGTGTTTAGTTTGAGGACCTGCTGCTACCATCTGCTTTCAGCTCCCACACGACTCGGAAATGAACTTTTACGGTTTGTCAACATTAAGGAGAAGCTCCAGGAGTCAACAGCAGGTCATACTGTACGTCTGCCACCCACCAGCAACAATAAAATGTAACAACTAACACAAACACATTTCCTATTGAGACTGTCTGTGAGGAGCCATCATGATAAAGATATGATTATAAAAGCTACATGAGTGCTCCACCAAAACACAAGTCATTCCAGCAAGCTTTGATTGGTCTCAAACTAATGGTGATCCACATGTGGTATACAAGTTACACCAGTACAGTGTTGGTCGCACCAGTGTACAGGATGCACTACTTAGAGAATATGATTCAACCGTTTTAAAATGTGAAACTTAAAAAAAAAAAAAAAAAAAGGCTTGTGTCTTCAAACATGAGTTTGTGTTTTAAAATGTATCTGTCTGCAATTTTAAAGATACAATGTGTTTTATTTAGGTATGGTGTGATTTATTTAAAGGTACAGTCTAATATATAAAAGTGCAGAGTGTAGTATTTAAAGGCACAGCATGTTTTATTTAAAGGTACAGTGCGTAGTATTTCAAAGTATAGTGTGTAGTATGTAAAGGTAAAGTAGGTAGTATGTAAAGGTACAGTGTGTGGTATTTTGAGACATTTAGCAGAACCGACTTGGTAGAAATTAAATATTATACTCATAAGTATAAGTATTCATAAGTGAGTAAGTTCCACAGAGGACGCCATCTTTCAGCGCCATTTTTACAGTAGCACAGAATGGATAAACTAGTAACATAGAAGTTCTTGTATTTCCTGAGTGGCCGTATGAAATGCACCAGCTGGAAGGCGAAAAAGAGTGAGGTTGTTGTCGTGCATTGTACTGATAGATTACTGATGTTAAAAACTCAACAAATGGAGGATCATACTAAACAAGCACCACAGGAGCTTCTTGTCCACAAAGGCTACCATTGGTGAGCAAGGGAGCGTTTCAAACGAGAATCTGACTTATTGCAAAAAATATTTCCTAAATTTACACACTGTACCTTTAATTGCTTATAGGTGTGCTAAAAATAAAACTACCACTGCATTGCCAAAAAAATGCAGTTCTCCATTGAACTTAAGAGTTGAAAATGTTTACTGCCAACAAACAGTTTCTAAAGCCCATTTCCTTTTTTAATTACAATTATATTGGGTATACTCTTAATTAGAGAACCCCTGAAGGACAAATAAAGATTGCAAGTTTATTTAAATTATGTCAGCAAACCAGTATTTCAAATGTTGTTTTTCTGCTAAGAAACTGTAGCATGCTGTTATTTTGGCAGGTGATTTAAATGAAATCATATAATTTCAGTTTCAAATCCAGATTCATACTGCTAATCCTCGTCTTCATTTACTATGAAACTGACACTGGAAAGAGTCAAATGGTACTTTTCACCCTGAACAGACAACAACAGTTGGATTCCAACAGTGAAATCTTCTTAAGGAGCTGTAAGTAACCATAAAATACCTATGTGTATTTTGCTTACATATCTGAAGAGATACATACATGACCCAGATCATAATAACCCCCCAAGATAAAACACAAAAAATATTGAAACACAGTGAATAAACCAGGTATGTTGTTTTTAACCCCCTTAAAATAAAAACTCGGTCGAGGCCTGATGGCTGTCTAACATGAGTCTGGTTCTGCCTGAGGTTTCTGCCTGTTAAAAGGTAGTTTTTCCTCGCCACTGTAACTAGCTAAATACTGCGATGTGCAATGCTCATGATGGATTAAGGTGGGGTAAGACTGAGTCGTACCCTGTCTTGAAGTTGGGTCTCTGTTCATAATTTGACATAGAGTGGTCTAGACCTCCTATGTTTGTAAAAGCATCTTGAGATAACGTTTGTTGTGATTTGGCGCTGTACAAATAAGGATTGATTGATTGATTGATGGCCGCTCAGTCATGCAGTGGCCTTTAGTAGAAGATGTTTTTCTGTCAGTGTGAACAGGGGGCCTTGACAGATAAATCTGGAAAAAACCTGAACCCAAGGCCGGCACTATCTTAAATCAGGTATTGACAGAACTCCTTTCACTGCTCAGTGTGAAACACTCCAGAGAGGAGGAACCTTGTCCTGTGTATGCTGAAAGAAAAGGGCAAGCTGTAGATATGCTGCCAACAGAGACCAAAAAGAACATAGAAAATAGAGCCTGAAGTGATAGTGGTGGTGGGAGGGTGTCCTTGAAGAGCAAGGACAGCAGGCTATAAACAGATTTCTGATGCATGTGACGTGTGTAATTCCAGTTAAATGCAAGATAATCATTTGAAATTAGTTCATAATTAATCAGGATGCAACATATAGATCTGGTTAGCATCGAGGGAAAAGAGATCCAATTAGTTTCATACTTCTAAATCTATGCTTCCTCTGTTTGTCTAAAACATACCAACATGGCTTCATTCATACTCCTGTTTTTCACAGATTAATGCCAGTTTACAGATTCTTATCAGTATCTGTACCATAAATCTTTAATAAAGCAGATCTCAAGTACCCAGTCCTTTTACTTGCTGGATGTGGCTGCATCACCAGTCTAACTAAGATGCTTGCACAGAGAGTTCAGTGTCTTATCTGCACTCAATTTGACCATAATCCTTATACCATGTCACACACACTGACAACACAGAGTCAACATTTTAGACTTCACACAACCAGACGTGTTTTCCTTCCCCTTTCTGTATTGTGAAATGTCATTGTGTTTTCTGAAATGTTGTTGTGTTTTGCCCTTCAGGGCCACCGTACTAAGCAGAGGAGTCTCATCTCACAAATGAAAATTGTACATAGCTATAAAACTGTAAATGATAATAAAGTTCAGCACAGAGAATATCAGTCACTGGTCCAGGTTCAGTGTGTATTTCGACTGCTATGCCTGTTGACAGCCTCTAGGGGGCAGCTGCACTAACACTGATGACTTACTGAATGAATAAATGGATGGATGAATGAATGAAATGGGAGTAAGTGGTGCTTCCATATCTAAAAGCCCATTCAGATCCTTGATGTCTGAGGAAATGTATTGGCATGGTTAAGTGAAACCATTCATCGTGAGCGGGCGGCCAGCCAGAAGCAGCTTATTATTGAATTCATTACCAAGATGGGACGCAGCCTTGTTGGTATGCAGCCCATATTTCATCCTGCCATGACAGGGTTCAATACTGCAGAAGCGTCAGGAGATAAAACAGCTTCTCTGGCTTTCTTTAAGGAGAAGTGATGCACAAAAAGTGGCTGTCCAGAACTTTGGGAGAAACACTCAGACACTCTGACGCAGGAGGTTTTTTTGATAATTGAGCTACAGACTGCAGCAGTAGTGGAGGAGGGGGATGAATGAAGGACCACGCCCTCCCTCTTACTCTGGTAGTGGTGCCAGGGGAGATGCGGTGTATTCCCCCGTCTGAGAGTGATTAATAATGTCTGGGCTTTGTCCTCTTTGTCATTGCTCGTACAAACAGGGGTGTGACTTCATTCAGGAGCTCAGTCATTCAGAATGGGAAGACATTGAGTCACAAATGCAAACATTAAGTTTTTGTGTTTTTGTGTACGACAGATTTAAGCAATAGTCTACTGGTTGGGACTTTGAGGTTAAACATCAATGAAAATAATGATGTTTTCCTTGATTTTCACAAATATGGACAACTTTGATGATTCCTCAAATTCCACATTTGGCTCAAATCATCGACACAATGAGACTCACTCATGCTGTAGAAAATGTGACCCTCACACTTTTTTTGTTTATTAATTTTATTACTTATTTATTTTTTAATATTGAACCCTCTGGCTCTCCATAAATGTATTAAGACTTCATAATCCTGTTTAATGGCCAAATATTGACGAGCACTGCGAGTGTGACTCCTGTTTGTCAGGAGCTTATAAACAGTCAGATAACAGATCATCCAACCAGATAATAAAGATAAAGAATAAACAGCACACACAAGGAGAGCATATAAAGACTGTTTACAGGCAGGTGGATATAAAAATAGAGATGGTCAAACAGAGACAGGCTGACTGGTTAGATTTTTATTGGATGCTGGTCTGGTTGTTAAGTGGAACAATCAGTGGTAATACACTGATGATTAAATAAGTCAACATGTTTGCATGCAGCGCTCACAATGCACCAGGTTTTCAGCTCTGGTTTGAGCTAATTTTGTTTTGATACAAGCATGCAGAGCTCCGTGTCTTCATTTCAGTTCTCATAACTGGAGCTTGAAGAAAAAAATAAACAAATTGACAAATCAGAGTAGGGTTGTTAAAATAACAACAGGAAGTAAAGCAGAATGAAGGAAATCGTTTCACTGAAAATCTCAACATATCAACCAAGTGAGGGTTACATTTTCAAAAGTTCAAGATATATTTTTTGTTTTCTATTTTTCATTATTTTAAATGATCTAAAACATTTTCTCACCATACAACTAGCTGTACTCTGGTTGGAATGTTCCTGAGTCTAGCAAACATGGAGAGGTGAAAAAGGCAAGGCAAGGCAAGGCAAGGCAGCTTTATTTGTATAGCGCATTTCATACACGAGGGCAACTCAATGTGCTTTACATTAAAACATTAAAAGCATTGGAGACATTCAGACAGGCATAAAATAACACAATTAAAATGACAAATATGATAAAACAGAAAAGAAAAGGAAAATTAGAAATATATTAAAAATTACATTAAATTTTTAATTTAAAGTGGGTTAAAATAATCTAAGATAGGAAGGCAGAGGTAAATAAAAAAGTCTTAGTCTTTGATTTAAAAGAGGTGAGAGTTGGAGCAGACCTACAGCTTTCAGGGAGTGTGTTCCAGATATGTGGTGCATAATGACTAAACGCTGCTTCACCATGTTTCGTTCTGACTCTAGGAACTGAAAGCAGACCAGTACCTGATGACCTCAGAGGTCGAGGTGGTTCATAAAGTAGTAGCAGATCAGCAATGTATTTTGGGCCTAAACCATTCAGTGCTTTATAAACCATCAGCAGGATTTTAAAGTCTATTCTCTGACAGACAGGAAGCCAGTGTAGAGATCTAAGAACTGGAGTAATGTGGTCTACTTTTTTGGTCCTTGTTAGGACTCGAGCAGCAGCATTCTCCAGCAAAAAGGAGAAAAGATACAAAAAGACATTGGGAGTTCCCACCCAGAAGAAAAGTAGTCATTGTAGTGTGCTATGTTTTTTTCAGCATTTCATATAAGACTGAAATAAGATATGATCTTGTTTGATCCTGAAGTAGGCGCAGCAGAATTAATTACTCCATATTTTTAATGTATCCGTTCATCTCTCTTTGTTCATCTCTCTCTTTCCCTCTGCCCAACCCCAACACTGTCTCAGCAGATGTTTGTCTAACAAAAATTGAAGCCAATGTGGAAGTGTTAAAAACAGCAGTTCCTTGAGTGTCTGCTTGAGGCTGGCTCCGGAGGAACTGGAAACCACATACACACCCATTAAAAGAAGCTGATCTTTACAGCAGAAATAAACATGTTTACAGCCTGATACAAAAAATGAGTGTAGTCTGAATAGCTCATTTCTCTATAGGCACACACTGGGTCTCATTCATGAAACGTGAGTAAATCTGTAAATCTCATTTCTCTTTCGACACACACTGTACGGGGAAGGAATTTTTTCATAACGCAGAAGTTTCAAAGTTATTAAGTTTACAAGTTTTCCATTATGAGAGGCACAGCTGATATGATTGACAGGGAACACTATAGCTGTTGGCGAGGAGGCTCAAAGCCCGCCTCTTTACTTCACGCTAGCTCAGAAGTTAAGTTGAGTTCGGAATTTCCAACATGGCCCCTGCCGACAATTGGCTTCAAAACAGCGCTCCAAAAACAGATTGGTGATGTCTCAGATACTACGTCTATTAATTGTAAAGTGAATGGGCTGGTCCTGCTGGAGGTTTCTGCCTGTCAAAGGAAGTTTGTCCTTGCCACTGTAACTTGCTAAATGCTGTAGAGTGCTCTGCTCATGGTGGATCAAGATGAGACAGTAAGATGGTACTGGATCTTATCCTAGCTTGATGCTAAACCACACAGTGAAACTAGTCAGTTGCAACTCAAGCTGTGTCATTGTTTAGTGATGTGCCGACGTAAGGTTCATCTTAACTAATAGACTGTAACGTACAAACTTACTAAATTATCGCTGCTGATATAACGTTGACTCAATTTCTCTAATCAGTAAAAAGCTTTTTTCTTAACGCTGTTTGTTTAAGTCCTAACTTCAGTTAGCCTCAGT
Organism: Notolabrus celidotus; assembly: GCF_009762535.1. Taxonomy (NCBI): domain Eukaryota; kingdom Metazoa; phylum Chordata; class Actinopteri; order Labriformes; family Labridae; genus Notolabrus; species Notolabrus celidotus. Next base: position 7,423,064 of record NC_048287.1, on the reverse strand, counting down.
GCCTCTAAACAAACTAACAGCTGAAAATAACTAAAGTTAACTCAAATGGTAACTTAAAGGTATATGACAAAGCATTGTGATATAGTGATAACCACTCTATAGTTTAAAATAATTACATCTACAACAAACTCTACGTTAACATGACAACTCTATTATTGTGCAGCTGTACAGTAGTTATCCCTGCTCGGGGAAAACTAAAGGTAGAGTTAAGACCTGAGTCATCATACCTTTTCAATTCATGTAATCTGTCCTGAAGAACATGTGGACGACACATCATACCTGGTAAAACTCTGCTTCTCCTCATCCTCCAAATGATCTTTTGCCTCTGTTGATACTATTCCAGCTTGTGCAACCCCTCAAATGTCAGTACATCGGAAATTACTTTCAAACCAGGCTGTTTGAACTTACGCATAGCCGGTGTGACCATCTACCACTCTCCAAGCAGTACCATGGAATACCTTTGATTAAACTGGAACCCACACTGAAAAAAAGATGTGTTTATTGACAGGTTCATGTTTCTACTCTCCAGCTTGTTGTGATCTTTTGAACCGGCTGTGCCACCTCCTGGCTGTTTACCGACCCTTCATCATGTCAGACTCTTTGATAACAGTGAGCATGCAAAAGAGTTCACATCCCACGAGAGTCATCGCTCAGCAGGTGTTCGGTGTAAGTTCCTCCAGAGTCACCTGCTGCTCCCTGTCAGTGAGAAACTTGGTGAGTCCCAGATGGAGGCGAAGATTGGTGGAGTACTTGTTTTGGAAGGTCTGATGGTTTGAAAATAAAAAAAACATTCTTGGTAACATTTGTCATTTGAGCTGTTGGAGAGTCAAACAGGGGCTTTATTTTTTTTTTAACCGTGTTTGTGTGCACATGATGGCTGCCTCCTTTCTCCTCTGTGTGTTTGGAGGTGTTGATGTGCACATCTGCAAGATAAGAGTATGCACATGAAGGTCCGGTGTCAAGGCAGAGAGGGTGTGACAGGGTCAACGCAGCCGCAGAGACGACAATGGCTGAAAGATTTTAAGGTGAGCTGATTGACAGAGTCTGCTATTATCCACATTATGTTTGATGTGGGCTGAACTGTGGCACAGTGGTTAGCGCCACTTCCACAAAAGAAAGGTTCCAGGTTTGAATCTCTGTTTGTATGTTCTCCCACATCCATGCATGTGTTCTCTCCAGGAACTCCTGCTTCCTCCCACAGTTCCAAGACAATGCTTGTTAGATTAATTAGTCTGTAGGTGGGATTTTGTCTGTTTGTCTGCCCCTGAATGTCAAAATAGCTGGGGACAGATAAGTTCAATTCTAGAAGTTGATGTTCTGTCAAACGATTAACAGTTCCTGACATAGACAGCTGTGTATGTGTTTGAAAAGAAAGTAAATCTGCAGCCTTAGGGCCCTAAATCATTGGTACTGTTATTTTTTCAGATGTCATCCGGTGTTATTTGCAATTTGGTCTCCTAATCTTAAAATATCAAACTGTAAAGGTCCATGATATTTGACTTTACTGGCCTAATACATCCTTTATTTGGTCTTTTTTTTCAATGAATTCTGCATGTTTTATTATCATGAATGGAATACAGGGAAGATATAAGGTTTAAAAGAAAAAGGACAAAGGGATATGTAATAGTCATAATATAATATCAAGAAAATGCAGAATTTAGAGAAAATGATTGGAAATTGTGCCAGTAAAAGACAAACTACAGGGATCAGAGACCCAGGACAACAGGACAGATTTACTTCTTCACTTTTTCATACAGTTTTTTCTTTGCAGCGTCTTTATAACACTTAACTGACTGATCCTTGGTTGACTCATGACTCAATGTGTTTGGATGCTCGTGCTTGAGAACAGACTGTACCATCAAGCTAAAGGTTCACCCTGTGGTACATGACGGTGGGAGTGACGCAGGTGAGAAGTCTCATGCTTGTCGCTTCTCTGGTGACTTTTATAGAGTTTCTGCACAGAGGGAGGTGTAGCAGACAGATATATATCATTAACTTCCCACGCATCATGACCGCCTGGTGAAGCTCAGAACTTGCAGGTGATTAGATGTGGCTGCTGATATCATGTGTCATGGAAGAAACACGGTTAATGGCAACAAACAAAATAACAAAAAATGGAGGCTTAACGAAGACCTGATCACTCGCTGCAGCTGCCCTGTGTGTTTGGAGAAAGAGCTCATATAAATTAAAGTTATAAAGAAAAGACCTCAGTTTGTTCAGTTTACTTTTACAAACAGAACGACTGATGGAAACTACTTCAGGACAAGCCTGGGGTCAAGTTTGGGATTGCATACCCAGCAAAGCTACAGCTGACCCACAGTGGTACAGAGCTAATGTTTACTGACCTGAAGGAGGCCTTGGCTTCATGAAGACATTTTGGTTCGACGTGAACAAAATGGGAAGGTAATGCTTGCATAGTACACACTTGAACTCCATAATGAAGCCCGATTGATAGCCTGTTGTTTCTGTTCTAACAAGCCTTTGCAAAATCCATACCTTAACAAATTTATCAGACTCTTAGTTTTCCTTTTCAGTGAGCTGTGTGCTTCCACTTTATTTCTACAGCAGTAACACACTGGGATTTCATATCTGGTTTCATTGTTAACATTTCGGTTACTGTAGAGCTGTTTTTTTTGTTAATATTACAGCTGTTGATAAACACCTAGACTGTCAGGAGTAGATAAGGAGGATATTTTTTGTTCATTTATTTGTTTTATCTCTTTATTATTGAAATTATTGATATTATCTTAGTATCTTTAGGGTTTCTCCTTCTGTAGGGACCTTGTGCTGTACTCTAGGACTAACAGTAGAGGCAGTGGGTTAATAGGATAGTTGTTCATAATTAGGGGTCTGGGGAGGGCTACAAATATTATACAGGATAATTTAAGTGGACTAAGGGGGAGCTTGAAATAACACTGTTCCTAGAACGTAAGGAATCAATGAACCTGTTAAAAGAGGCTCTAGCACATACTAAGTCATTAAAGGTAGGAATTGTATTTCTGCAAGATACCCATTTGAAGAAAGACTGTCATGAGTTGATGTTTAGTTTTTTCCTTGTGTTTCATGCCTTGGTTCCTCCCTGTGTTTATTCTGTATTAGCTATCCTTTGTCTCCCTACTGTGTTTAGTGATCCATGTCTCTTGTTGTATTTTCTTGTTTTTTAGTCTTGTCTTGTGTTTCCTGTTTTTATTTTGTAGTTCTTGATCCCTGTGTTTCCAGTTTAGGTTTATTTCCTGCCCTTGTGTGTTTCCCTCCTTTTTTGATTACCCTGATTTGCTTCACCTGTGTCCTGTGTTCCACACCTGTGTTAATCACTCTGTGTATTTAGTTCCTCTGTTTCCCCTGTCCTGTGTTGGATCATGGTAGTCTTTCTTGTGTTCTGTGTAAGTCTTCCTTGTGTTTCCTTATCCCAGTGTTTCTAGTGTTTTCTTTTGAATTCAGTTTCTTGGACATTTTGTTAAGTTTGTTTGTACCCTTTGCTCTTTTATTATTATTATTTTTTTAATTTCTGCCCATGGGTCCTCCTCAGTCACATTTAAGACTTCGATGTATACGATCGGACAAGTTTATCACTCTACGTTCATTTAACAACAGAGGTGTAGCCCTTATTATTAGGAAAGGGGTTCCTTTTAAGCATCAGTGCACTATTGCAGAGAAGGAGGGGAGATATATTCTGGTTGTGGGAGAACTATTACCCCTTTTCGACAGAGGCAGTTTCAGGGCCGGTTCGGAGCCAGCCAACCGGCTCCCGGACGGGAAAACTGGTTCCAGAGCAGATCCAACTCTTTGCTGGTCTAGAACCGTGAACTGCTTACGTCAGGGGCAAGGGGCAGGTTTGCCGTGATCATAAAACACAAACCAAGTGTGTTTCCGCAATTGTCCTGAATTATAAAAATAAGAAAGGCTAATGGATTCCAAGGCAAAGCAGTAGTCGAGAGAGGCCGAGAAGACAAGCTGCCGTTGTCCGCCATCATTTTTGTTATGAGGGAAAGTACGCGCTAGCATTACTGGGAAAAGCTCAGAACCAGCGCAAGCACCAGCCCAGAAATACAACCCCATTCGTGTTCGAAAATAGGTATATATATGGACACTTCCGATATCCTAGATGGGAAGAACTAATGCCATTGAAATTCTTTTTCACCAGCAGCTACTGAATCTCTTCCAGGAATTACCAGTCTGTATTTCTAAAGCATTCTTTAGTGGTTCGGTTTGCAGTTTTCTCTCATTTGTGTGGGATTATAGAATACACAGAATAGGGCCCACCTTTGTAAACTTAAAACACATGGAGGCTTGGTCTTATCCAACTTCATATATTATTGAGCTGCAAATGTCCGCTCCATTGTCTACTGGTTGGATGGCACAGCAGTGCTACCCAGTGGGTTAGAGATGGAAAGGGAGGATTGCTTACCTTTTGCCATTGGGGCAATTGTTCTGTCACCTGTTCCATTAGGCAAATCAAACTATAATATCAACTCGATTATTCATAACACCATACGAATTTGGAAAAAAATCACTAAATATTTTAGACTGAGGGCAATGTCTTCCTCTCTTCCAATGGCAGCAAATCCCTCTTTTGCTCCATCAGATTTAGATGGTGCTTTTCTTGCATGGAGGATCAGGTGGATATACAGTGTTGGTGATTTGTACTTTCAGAGGGAAATATGGCCTTCACTATTCAAAGTCACTACACTGTGATAAATGCAACTCAACACAGGCAGCTTTAACGCACAGTTATGCCCTGTGTCTAAGCTAATTTCTGGATTGGAATCTTTCATTTTCTTTCAAAAGTCATACGGGTTAAGATCCATTATTGATCCATCATTAATTATCTTTGGGGTGGGAGTAGGGCTCAGGAATTTCCAAGTCACTCAACAATGTCTTCTATGTTTTGGTCTGCTCACTGCTAAGAAACTGATCCTACTATTTTGGAAGTAATAATATTTATTATTCTTGTTGTAGTCAAAAAGAAACGAATACAAGTTGCTTACATTTCCTTTTTTACAAGCCTACACATTCTAACAGTGGGTGGAAGTACACAATCACATACAGAGAAGATTAAGAATACGCCACAACAAGCTGATGAGACAGAAAAAATGGCGTCACCGGTGTGGATTTTTGTCACTGTTAAAAAACAGTATAACATGATTGCAACTTTCAAAACTTATGCTGAAAATAGTCAGAGAGGAGGAGAAAAATCCTCAAGTTTGATCACAAAATATCTCTTAGGTTGCGTGAAAAGTCATCACGGCGATGAAGACGTATAAAGCAGAAGCTACAGCTAGCATTAGCACCAAAGAGTGGTGAGAGTCGCTGTGCTGATTCCACAGACTTTTGAGAACTTCAGATAGATTTTAGAGCAATCCAAAGCTACAACAATGACTCATAAAATCAGTGAATGTACAGCACTTTACGAGCCACCTTTTTCTGGGCAACAGACTGAGGAACTCAGCAGCTTATGGGGTATTTGGAACGGTATCCTGACTCTCTGGTACTTTGTATACTGTATGATGTGATCTCTACATACATTCACAGTATGATCCACAACCACGTCCGGGACACAAGTTTGATCACGGAGAGACTTCTGACGTTAGTCTAGAGAGGATGCTGAGTTTGACGGCCTAGTTGCTGGATGAAGATTTTAACGTGAAGAAGAAAAAAGTATCAGTCACCAGGAGTGAGTCATTATCAGTTATCAAAAATACCTATATCTTGCTTCCTAGCTGAATTTTTTTTAGTAAATTGCAACTCCCCTGGCTCTGAAAGGGACTGAGAGATAACACTGATCTGTTTGATTCATGTTACACCAAAAACACACCAAAATGACTGATTGAGGGACTTAATCCAAGCTCTTGACCAAAGGTAGTCTGTCCTGCTCTGATTGACTTTGTGCCATGTGCTTCAGATCGTGCAACTCAGCTCAGAAATGTAACGTTTTAAAAGATTTGTAAAACATGAGTCTCTGAGTTGTGCCTTTTGCTGCAGTGGACAACAGTCTGGTCTACAGAGTATCTCCATGGCTGTTTCTCTACACACTTGAAGAAAGAGCCGTCCAGGAGCAGGGAGGTGAGAACTGGTTCATAAGAAGTGAGCGAGTGTCCTGCAGAGCTGAAAATTAGAGCTGACGTGTCCCATCTGGAACGTCGTGATTAAAACTCCTCTTAATGGAGCCTTTATTCTCAGGGAGAGGTGAAACTGAGGGAGAGATGAAAAGGTGATTGATTCCTTTATTCCCATAGGGGTATAAAGCACATGTATATGTTGGTGGTAATGTGTGTGTGTGTGTGTGTGTGTGTGCGTGTGAAAGGACAAGTCAGTGATGTAAGCATTGTGGCAAACTGGATTCCAGTAGATGTCGCGCTGCATGACTCATACTTGAAGAAACGAAGAAAAATTAAAATGTCCTCACAACCTTCAGACTTCACAATATGCTCTGAGGTTCATACCATATGTGTGTTTGTGATATGTGGGTGTGTGTGTGTTTCATTGTAAGTGAAGTACAGGAAAAACTGTTCCTGTCATTTCAAAAAGACAGACGTGATTCCATTCCCCCACTGTTGCGTTCATTCAGCTGCTCTACAAAAGCACTTGACATTTAGCGGCTAACAATAGCTAACTGAAGTTGACTGTGTGAAGTACTGATGAGAATTGTACAGCTATTTGTTTAAACGCCTCTCACACTGAGAGCAAACTCCACCCCTGCTGCTCCCGAGTGCTCGATGGCCCAGCGCAGACACTTCACTTTGACATTTCTCTGTCCAAACTCAGTGTTGTGGGTGTTTGTTTTTGTTTGTTCTGTGTGTGCCTGTTTGTGTGGTTCAGGGACAATAACATGGTGTACCTAAATATTTTGCCAAGAGGAGTGAAGAGTTCTGAACCTAAAACCCTGGTAAATGTGCACTTCAGGAAGTCAATAGAGGACCTAAAACAAGGGTTTTCTTTGTATAACCCACTGACAAATCTGTCCTCTTATTTGTTTTTGCAGCCAGCAATGAGCAAATGCTAGCTGCACAGGTGTGTGTTGTTATCCTGGAACAAACTACCAGCTTACATTAGGGAGCTTGAGAACCACAGTACCTTTAAAAAAAAGCACTTAAACATTGGTTAAAAACAAACCAGTAATGTACAGATGAATAATCTGTTTCCCGCCCGTCCCCAGAGATTTGGCCTCACCTTCCATCCTGTTTTTATAATGTCACACAAGTGTACGTTGTGTATATAAAATCTGATTGTCAGTCAGTTCATGTAGTGTCCTGTTGACTATCTTGTGATATCCTGTAATTTGAAATCTTGTTGTTTTATGTTTTATGTAGGTACCTGCCTTAGGACTACTTAAAATACAGACTCGGTAAGAGGAAATAAAAGGAGAAGTATATACCAATAAAAAATGTTTAATAACTCTGACAGCCAAAATAAGATTAATAAAACTACAACTTGATAAAAGGAATAGATAACAAAATAAGTAGATAAAGAGCTCTCTCTTTTGTCAAAGTTCATAAGGCAGGAGGCCCCCCGGCTTTGATGAGAGACTAGTCAAAAGGTACATTTTCCATGTTTTCAAAAATACATCCACTTTATTCTTTAAGATATAAGTGTGCTGCTTCATTCCCGAAGTATCACTCAAGATTTGTTTAAACAAATGAAATGTTGGTGTTATGGATTGTAACCAGAACTTGACCCAAAAGCAAACTCAGGAAAAGATTAATTATGATTATACAAGTCTTTTATTTGGAGTCAGCCACATGTCAATGGCGCGCTCTGCTTGAGGAAGGAGTGGCGTCCACCCTGTGGTAATAGTGCCGTGTGTACAGAGTGGAGCAGTCCCTCTCTCCGGTGTACTCACACAGAGGAAAACAGGAGCTCAGGCAAAGGCAGGCAGGCAGGTTCAGCAGCAGACAGGGAAGCGATCAGCTCAAGAGCAGGAAGCATGCACAATCTCTGCAGCAAGAAACACACAAGGACGTCAGCTATACACACCAAGACAAGCAAAAGTTAAATGCTGAGGAGCCACAGACTCAGAATACCATTGAAACTCAAGTACGATTTGGCAGTGAGTAGGAGGAAATCCAGAGGCTTTATGGTAGAGGGTTGATTAGTGAATGGGCTTCACCTGGTGCTGCCTGTTGATTGAAAACCCCGCCCACATTCACCCACAAGAAACAAACAAAGGGAAAGAGACACAGGAGGAGGAGTGACAGATAGGGAAATGACAAAACACACACACACACACACACACACACACACACACACACACACACACACACAAAGAGGGAGAGGGGAGGGCGGCCATGATGAGGGTCATGACAGTTGGGGGTCTTTGCTGATTCTAGTTAAGCAGAACGCATTTCTTTGCTGTATAAGATATTATGCCAATCCTCTTTGTGGATTGCTGCAAAGATGTGTTTCTTTGAATGTGTGTGTATGTGGCTTCCTGTGTTTCTGCAGCCAGACTCAAGCAGACGCTAAATGACCCGCAGTGTTAGCTTTTCTGTATCTGCTTCATTTTTTAAGACTTGAGGTAGCTGCTTGCATAAAAACTCATAAAACCCCACTTGAAAAATATTTAAATGTTGCTTTAATATGCTTTAAATGTGAACATTCATAGACTGAAGGTATTTTTAAGTTCCCTTTTTCAGTGTCTGAGTGTTAATCCTTGAATGTCACATCCACATTATTTGGTGAAATGTACAACTCAATCGTTGTGAGAGCGTAGGTTTTAGTTCCTCCAGAAGAATCAGAAAAACATTTCCCTGGAAGCACATCAAGTCCTTCAGCCCGGCTGCTCCACTGGGACCAATTTACCTTGAGACACAGCTCCGTCTGTGGTGCCACTGGGACATGCAAACTCTCCAACACAATTAAATGGCAAATAAAGATGAGCCAAAGTGATGCAGTGTCAGCAGGAATGTGGGTGTTGTTCAGGACTGTCGTGAGGAAGAGGCAGCTCGGACCAAACAGTGAAGTTTTCCATTCAGAGCAATAAGGTAAAGCTCTCAGTTTACCGGTCCATTAATGCTCCACATCTCACCTCCTGTCATGAGCTTTAGGTTGAATAAGAATACAGATTGTTTTGCGTTGGCCTGATCCCATCCTCCCGTCCCACAGGGCTGCAAAGAAGCAAACATAAAGTGCTCAGTTAAGCTTTATCTCTTCTTTCTATGTCACAGGAAAAGTGAGGTTGTGACAGTCTTTGTGAGATGGAGACTCTGATGCAATCAAAAAAGTCTAACCAATAGGACACAAACCCTTATTCCTCTGCTCTGTCCATCTCAATTAGTCACACATCGTACGGTGACTTTCATCATACATAACATGATTATTGGTAGAGTAACCTTTCCTGTGCAGTAAATCTCACATCGGTGCATCTCTGACGTTGAAGCTTGTTTCCTCTTTATCTCAGACAGTTATCAATATTCCTCTCACATCGGCCACTCGCCCACAAGTGAACATCCATTATCCAGATGGAGCCCAGCAGAGCCACTCCATCAGAAGGTCACAGCATTGTTCATGCAACCAAAACTCCAGTCAGGCAATCCAGTCAGGGAGAAAACAGATCTTTGGGAAGAATCCAAACTTGATGTTAAGAGATTTAAGAGACAAGCAGAAACTTCCAGCCAGCAGATACACAGTAAAAGTATTATTAATGATAACACTTTGAATGTATAAAGTTGTGTTCAGTGCATGTTATATCTTTCTTATAGGTACAGTAATGTAGCATGTTGAGTTACATGACACTGTGTACACACATGTTGTAAGATATCAGAGGCCCACAGGTGAATGAATGTGTCAGTGCAATGACTGAAACAGCATCTTATGAATATATCCTGAATACACTACGTTACAGTCATGGAGAGGGAAGTTCTCCCTCCCTCAACTCCTAGCCCTATCTCTATCTCTAACTATCTTTAATAGATTTTAGATCACTCCAACCTCCATTCAACAAACACTGTTACAGTGTTTTTTCTCTCCTTTTGAGGAAAGACCAGACAAAGCCACAAATACTGTATACATCATGATTTCCTTATTTCGGCAAACTGAAGATGCCATAACTGCAAGAAAACCAGTTTCTCTCACCGGCTGATGCAACTTTAGTAAGGCAGAGTAAAGCTTCTGTGTGCACCTTTCTATTTACAGTAAAACTGAGACTACTCAAAAAAATGAAACAGCGCTTCTCCAGGGGTGTAACGGACCATGTTTACAGTGAAACTGAGACATACCACACAGATGAACCGATGTTTCTCTAACGTTGTGTTCACACCTGACGCAAATAAAATCATTCTCGTGAATAAATTGTAATTTGTAAAGTTATGTAAAGGCACGATTAGACGTGAGTAGAGCAGGTTATACCACATATTTGGGAGAGTGGAAAGATCAGATTTTCAGCAAAACATTTGCGCTGTAATGGCCAATCAGAGATCCTCCGGTGATGTGAAGAACGGACCAGTGGAGGTTCATTCATCTGGAAAATGGAGGAAAAATTGATCGTGTCTGGGTGCCGCTACCCTGACCTGTACGATACAACCTGTTGTTGTTTTTTAATTGAAACAGGAATTAAAAAGAGCTTACTTCAAGGAAAGTGAGAGAGGAGGTCGGATTATCTGGTGAGTAGTATTAACATCTGTCCGTTGCTGGGTTCCAGCTACTGGTTGTACCGGCAAGTATAAGCACTGCTTCAATTAGCATAATTGCATAACCTCTTAACCAGAGCAAAAGACAGAAAGACATTTACTAATTCACAAAGTGAACATGAAGGGTTAAGTGATTCCCAACGACATCTCAGTGCTTCGAGACGCTGTTTACTTGGTTTGCATTAATATGGGAGAAAACTGGATCCATTCTAAAGCACAGCTCAGCAGAGAGTGGAGATGCTGATGGCTAATCCCTAAATTTAGATGCAAAACAGAATTGGACCTTGAGAAAGAGCAGAAAGCTGAGGAGATTGATGCACAAATCTTGGTGATATAAGCGGCCGCAATTCACCCTTAGTGAATTCCCTCCTTTTAGGTCTTCCTCTTACTCCAGCTCACTGATCCTAGGGTGTGACATTGTTTCTTTTACTGAAACCAACATAAAAATGTGAAGGGAAAATCAGTCTGGACCCATGTTATTTTGGTCTGGCTTTCTCATCCATGTGTAACCTAAGTGGATTTGTAGCCCTCAGGCTCCAGCAGTCAAAGGCCACAAATCTGATCAGTACAGCACAGTGAACCAAACACCTACCCACTCTGTGCTCCTTAACCAGATTTATCTGAAGTTTTTGTTTCTGGGGATGAATTCAATCAAACATCTGGGAGTAACACAGTAGAGAGATTTGATCAATCTTTGTTTTTGAGGCTGATTTATGGCCCCTGTTGACCCCTGGATGCCCCTTTGTGTGAACCACAGGAATAAATCACATCTCTGTTCTTTTAATTAAAGGACTGAGCGCCCGCCAGCAGGAGACAGATTTTAAAAATAAAAATAAAAAAGCATGCTCTGTCAAAGAAGATGATGTGGGATCAGAGCGTGCACACGTGTTTTAATGAAATTATGTTTTTAATATAGTTGTTGAACAATCATTTCTTGACAGCTCAAGCACTACAAGAAGCGTTGGTAGTCGTTTAGTTGTTAGTAGGGATGTAACGATATATTGCAAATCGGTAAAAAAATGATACAAATAAGGGTGGATTAAAATCGATTCAACATAATTTGTATCAGGATATTATTTTTAAACAGTGGAAGGCACTATCTGCGTTATACTCCGCTTGTTCAACATCATTAAGTCTCTTGTGAAGCTCTTACGTCACTCGCTGAGTGGAGGTGTTTTAAATTTAAAGCATGTTTGGATGTGAATCAGCTGACTGCACACAGTGGAGACGCTCAGCTGGGGGCTGCGGCTGAGTGACAGGTCTCCACGAGCGCTTTTTTTCTCCGCTGCTGGACTGATGATGACTCAGTTGCGCTCCCTGCTGACACCTGACCACCTACACGTGCTTATTTTTCTCAATAAGAACGAGTAGACAGAAAACTGGACACTGTGAGTCTAAAATCTGTTTCTGTTCAGTTGTCCTGTTGCAGTAAATCCATTTCATCAATCTGTAACTTTAAGGAAGAATTTTCTTTTGTTGTCAAAGAAATATTTCAGCATATCGTCTGTACAGCAAATTTATCAGGATCAAAAATGTTGTGGCTGATGATTTATCAACATATGTAACCATGTGAGTCATTTACAAACAATAAACCACAGGCAGCTTTGGGGCAGGGTGGGCAAAATGCTGCAGATTTAATAAAGTAGATCATCATTTTATTTATTTTCCTCTAAATACAGTTATATTCATGAACACCTCATGTATATTATTATGGTATGCATCTGAGCAATTGCACATGAAAGATTGAGCTGCTTTGAGAGATTCTCACAGCATGGCTGATCAGTATTTTCAAGGATACACATGAATATATGTTCAGATGCATACCATAATAATATTCATGAACACCTTCTCATGTATATTATTATGGTATGCATCTGAACATTGTTACATTTTTAAATATTGGTATTTATTTATATTCATGTGTATCCTTGAAAATACTCATCAGCCTTGCTGTGAGATTCTGTCAAAGCAGCTCAATCTTTCATGTGCAATGTTTACTCTGCAGCTTTGCACCTCAACACATTAATGTGTAACACACTGTGTTTTAACAAGCATTGCGTTAATCTGCATCTTGATAACCCTTGTTCCCTACTGTGAGCTGTTGTATTACTAACCCATACACCATTAAATGACTAACCCCCAATGGGAGATCAAAAAAGTACGTCTCATATTTTCCTACCTTATATTTTCTCATTTTAGGAAGTTGGTGTGTCAGTTCCCCTGCAGTCTAAGCCTATAGCAGCATAACGGAGAGCTGGTCCAAGACTGAGCCAGCTCTAACTTTAAGCTTCAAGGAAAGTTTGAAGCCTATTCTTAATAGTAAAGAGGGTGTCTGCCTCCCAGACCCTGACTGGTAGATGATTCCAAAGGAGAGGGGTCTGACAACTGAAGGCTCTGCCTCCCATAGCACTTACAGGCCAATATCAACCTTAATAAGTCCAATGTGGGCCTTATTGAAATATCACAATAATGACAGTTAATTGAAATAAATATGTGTCACCGTAAAAGACATTAGCTCAGTAAGCTACTTTGCTGTGTGGCCGTAGCTTAGCTTGCTACTCTCCTCTCGTTGGTATCTTCAGCGTAGTGAAGTTTAATGTAGAGTGACTTGTAGCTTAGCTCATTTCAGGAAAAGCTTTAATAAATAAAAGGCTTAAAATTAAGACAAAGCTGTACACATACTATACAGTTCTAGTGTTTGTTCTTTGTTGCTTAGATTGAACTGCATCAGCAAAATGCATCTCCCTCATGATTCGTACAAACAGTCAGATAAACACTGACCGTCAGGAATAAGCATGAGACTCTAATTAAGCACATACCCACTGCATTAACACTCAGATATTGATTCAGGTCCGTCATTTAGGACTCAGTGAAGTCCTCTTGACTGCAAAATTGAGAGAAAATATGTTTTTTCTGGTGATTTTTTTCTTTTTTACAGAAGGTTTCAAAAAAACATCAAGCGAAAAGTGAAGTTCAACGACCTGAACAGTGTGAACAACCAAATGAGCGTTCTGTCTGGCACCCAACAGCAAGCAGCAATCCAGGTAGAAATCAACATGGAGGGGACTCCGGGGAGGGCTGCTGGTTATTTTAAAGACACGGTTAGCGTAGCAACACTGATCTCCTATGGACTGAAGAGAGTTAAAGTAGGGAGAAACCTACCTAACGATACAGCCGCCACCAGCAAAGAGGACACAAACCACTGCACCAGAGCAAGTGTGAACAAAAGCTTAAAACTTTTCTTTTTAGCTACAAATTTGACGATTTATATTAATGTGATCCTGAATATACAAAAATAGAAATATTTTACAACTTTCTACATGGTTTAGTGCAGATAATGCACACAATTATGTATTTTCTATACATTATGTTTAGAGACTAATTATGAGGGGGATACTGTGAAACGCTTGAGTATGAACAGTATGTAAAGGCTAAACATCGTAAGAGCTCTCCGAACTGTCTTTGGACTCAGAGCCCCAATCTAAATCAATTCCATTTCCCATCAGAAAAAAACATGTCTGGATGAAATCACTATAGCAGTCAACAACGTGGGTTTGAAATCTGAACTCCAGCTGAAGTTTAAACATTTGATTTAAAAATCCTTCAGTTAAAAACAAACTTATTGATCCGTGATATGAAACTTTTAGAGGCTTTAATAAAAGTAATTATTTACATTCAGGGGGGAAATGTCAGACCTAAAGATCGCTATAAAACAAACAAACATGTGGCCGCTCTCAAAACAAGCTGCACTGGAGACCCCAGCCTGAAACTTTAAGGGGGGGGCGGCAGCTCGTACCAGGTCTATGTCGGGGCAAAGATGAACCTGGGCCTGTGTCTGATGCAGATGATGGAAAATATTCAATATCGTAGACCGCACACTGTTTAACCTACCAATTGTTTTCAATTAACTTTAACTCTGGTCGTTTTGTAACACGCAGCCTGGGCAAGAAATGGCTTGTGCGCAATTACGCACGAGACAAACCGGAGTGTTACATTAATTATTAATATCTCCAGACGTACCGACAGGTTTTGATCTCATGTGAATGAATGTTCTTCCTTCTTAAATGGTCAGCTGCTACACACACACACACACACACACACACACACACACACACACACACACACACACACACACACACACACATACATGCTATCCATTCAATAAAATAATCAGGAGTAAAAAGTGATGAAACTGTGCCCACCTCCCAAGTACGGAAGCCTCAACGGTTACGTTCCCATGGAAATAGAAATCGATGGTGTAGTGCCTCATTTATCACCAGCCAAGCTGGCCAGCGAGTTATATTTAATACCCGCCAAAATAAATTTTCTCCCCCATTTGGCAGGTTGGCAGGTGTTAATTTAGAACCCTGCTGTAAACCCCTCTTTTTCAGCCCTGCTCAGAACAGGCTGTTTTCTGTGTCTGTGCCTTTAAATGTGAATGAGCTCTCTGACCACGCCCCCTCCGGAAGTGGATGTGCCCTAGGCTGTCCAGCAAGTTGATCTAATGTTTACATGTTGGCTGCATAGACATGGATGCTCACAGTCATGCTCACAAAACACAACCATGCTCATATATTAGTCTGGAGTCCAGTTAGTCCAGTCCACATTTTGAAGTCCACTGTTTCCTCTTTAGTAGCCACTACAAGGGTTATTGCCTGAAAGTTTAATACAGTAAATTAATAACTTCATCCCCTTGTTTTGTCAGATTTGGAGAAAAACAAGGTCAGTGTTTCTGTTAAACAATATATTTGTGTTTCCAGTGAAGCTTTGAAAATCTGTGTTTTCTGTTCCTATAATATTTTGATCATCTGTGTTTCTCCCACCAATTGTGGCCATGTAACTCTGGTACAATGCATCAAATGTTGACATTTATGTTCAATATTGTTCATGGTCCCTTTATAAATAAATTAAATGAATACATGAAATGTCTCCAGCATTTTCCAAGCATCATTTTAATTGAAATATTAATTATTTGTTTCCCTGCTCTGCTTCAGGGGTATCCATGTCGCTTATGTTTTAAGCGCTGCATAGCTTTGACTCCTCCAACAAATGAACTGCTTTGGATTCATGCCATGCACAAAATCGATTACCCTGTAATATATTCATGCACGTCAGAGTCCTGTTTGCTGCTGGATGTCTTATCAAAGTTAGAAACACGACACATCCAGCTGATCGTATTACCTCCACGCAGCGGTGACGCCCCTGTAGACTGATCCCTTGTATTCCTCTTTATCTCTGAGGCTCAACCAGAGCAGCGTCCTGCTCCTTTTACCTCCTCCATCTTATCCCTCCATCCTCCCATGGCTCCTTACCTCTCTCGTCACCTCCTGCCTCTCTTTCTTTAATTGGATGAGCCGTCGCAAAACTGAGGAGGATTAGATTTTAGTCTGCGACCACTGTGCTCCCCCTCCCTGCCATCGACAGTCGCTGCACAGGAAGCTTAATCGGATTCCTCTACAAACAACAAAGCATGATGAGAATTTAAGAAAAGTGTGTGGTGTGAGACCAGATATCCTGTCTTGAAGTTCTTAGAAATTGTGAAAAAAAAGTAGTCTATCATACTTTTTAGATAAGACAGGAGCAATAACAACAATTATAAAAATGTAGAAGTCCTGCGATGAAAACAGACAACAGACAATGATCTGAACCAAGTTATTGATACTTTTTGAATTATGCTTCTAAAGGCAGAAACCTGCACGACAACTGCGACAAGCTTAGTTGTCAGATAATACTGTTTTGTTTTTTTTATTATATTTTTGGGGCTTTTACACCTTTTATTGATAGAGGGAGAGGACAGTGGATAGTGTAGGAAACTGGGAGAGAGTGGAGGAATGACATGCAGGAAAGGAACCGATTGCTGGATTCGAACCCGGGCCGTCCGCAACATGGGCACGCAACTTAAGCAGTAGGCCAAGTCCGCGCTCCAGATAATACTGTTACAGCTAGTGATTAATATTATCTACATAGACTTTACAAAAAGATGGACGACAGGCCAGCTCCCTTAAAGTGCGCGGAAACATTTGGAGCTCCTCCTACTGGCCGACTGGTTTCAGTATAGATCATAAACTCTGCCTCCTTCATGCAAAAGATGTAACATAGATCAAACTATAAAATCAAAAAAATAACCACAGACCTTTCTGGAGTCCCTGAGCTCCCTTCTCTCGTAGGTTCCTATGAGTCACTGCTGTAGATTGTCTGCTATTGTGGACGTGTTGGACTCCATCTGCTACAACTACTACTATCCGTCTCACCACTATCATCTCTCTCTCTCTTCATCTCCTCTATCCCTCTTTCTGTCCAAATGTTAATAACATAAGTCTGGTTCTGTTCAATGTTTCTGCCTGTTAAAAGGAAGTTTGTCTTTGCTGTGGTAACTTGCTAAACACTGCAAAGTGCTCTGCTCATGGTGGATTAAGATGAGATCAGACTGAGTCCTGTCCGTAAGATGGAACTGAATCTTATCCTGTCTTGATGTTGGGTCTTTGTTAATAATAGAACATAGAGTACAGTCTAGACCTGCTCTGTTTGGAAAGAGTCTTCGGGTAACATTTGTTGGGATTTAAATATATATATGGGTTCTGTCTTCATACTTAGTTCTGATCATGCATTTTTCTGGCTGGTTACAGTTTGAATAAGTTATTGGATGTTAAAAAGCTGATTGATTGATTGATAGCTCTGTTGACCAATGAGGCTCCTGCAGTAGAGGAAGAACAGTGAGAGGAAATGTAACAAACAAGAGTCATTAAACTTTCCATAACGTTGAGTGTCTGCTTTAAATCCACACAATAATCTGTTCTGCTTTGGACTGGACCCACCTCTGACTCGGGGAATCCACAGGATGCGTGTGCGCCGCGTTACGGCTGCGACACGGCTCTGCTCCGTCCCGGGGCTTTCGCCCTGGTCCATAGGATGCGTGTTTGGAGCGGCGCGCACTCCGGAGCAGGAAACTCAAGATCCCTCGAGAACTCCAAAACGCGCGAGAACAACACAGTATAAACTTTTCCTCGTCCATGGTGTCGGATATCTTTTGAGACTGACGTCTGGCCCGATGCCACAGGTTATGACGTAATGTTGAAGATCTTGTGTTTGCACATGGTGTTTATTTTGAAAGTGAGCGGATGTTTCATACGATCCTCGTGCCTGACTTCCGGGATAGTTCGATCATTTCTGTGTCGATTGACGCGTGCTGGGCGCGGGGAGCGGCGAAAATAGACTCCCCGCGTATCTCTGGCAGAGCGGCGCGGCGGAACGCTCCAGAGACGGAGCTGAGACGCGCCGCAGCGCGCCCTGTGGACTCTAGAGCATTGACTTGAATGGGAACCTATTTGCTGCGACGTGCGCGGCGCAGCCGTAACGTAACGCGACGCATCCTGTGGATCTTGGGCTTAAGACTGGACCCACCAGAGAGTGACGACACTTTATCCATGAGTTAAGTGTGTGCTTTGGTTAGGGACGTGAGTTCTGTGGCTCGCCAGCCAAAATACATCACCAGCACACGATATTAGCGCAGGTCAAGGAAATCTTTTGTCTTCACTTTTTTCAATGGGAAGAGGCGAGGGTGTGTCATCCACATTTATACACAGTCAATGGGGTTCCACCGTCACACCTCTTTGGCATTTACACTGAAGGGAACGTTACATGTGAATATCATGCCTTAAACTGGCAATATGAAAAGATCTGCAGCGATAGTCTTACCTCATTAGTGTGGGAAATGGCAGCACAGCATGTTGTGGTCTGGACTTTCACAGCTCACTGTTTCTCTCTGGATTTATAGAAAATGATTCCATTGTCATGAGAAAACATGCACTGTTATTCTGAGACACAGAGAGAAATCAATCAGGAGAAAACAGGGAGAGGACAAAATTAAAGGATGTTTGCTCACTAAGGGGTTTTTGTTTAATATAAAGTAGACATTTTTTTTTTTTTTTTTAAAGAAGAAGCCAGTCAGCACAAAGCACACATCCAAACTCTCCTTGTTTGTGTAAATCTGTGTTATAGTTAATTAAACGCAGATGAATAACACTCATCCTCTTCACACAGGAAACAGAGTGAAGGTCACTGCAGGGAAAACATTTGCATCAGCAGAAAGCAGATGTGTAAATAAAAACAACTTATTGTTGAGAACAAAGACACTCAAGTAAATCCAGTGCTCGTCGAGGCTGAACTTTGTGCAGCAGTGTCGTCGTCATTTCATCATGAGAGTCCTTGCTGTTTTAAATCAGCTATTCTCATGGAAATGAGAGACACTTAGTTCCAACGTCCTGCTCCTCTTCATCCAGGCTTTGATATGAGACAAAAAATCTGCTCCAAGCTGCAAGAGAACAGGGTCTATGAGGAAAAATACTAGAATCAAGTTTATCGCCATGCAAATTTACAAGTTGTGTGATTTATTGTAAAAAAAAAATTGTGACCACAGAAGCAGAATTAAACACGTGGGAGCAAATAAACAGATTTTTCTCTGCTTTTAGATAATTAAAATTGAGTTAGGTTAAAATAAACAGATTGGAAATAACACAAATCAACAAGATACGTGCAAAATATACAGAAAATGACTTAAGTCCATATAATACAGATAAATTAATGTAGTATTCAGGGCAAAGGGTGTAGTGATGATAAAGGTTTACTAAAACATGGCATGCGTCATCATAGATTTACGTGGCAGTGACGTAGTTTAGCGAGCGTGGGGTTGAAGCTCGCAGGTCATGACTATTTTAAATACCTAGAAAATAAAGTTTGGGTTCAACTTTTGGAGACAAAGTAACCAAAATAACTTGAGAAGAGTCTGAATGTCAGCTTAAATGTCATTTACTGAAGAGAAAACAGACATGAAAACAGCACTAAGCTCATCCTACTCTTTGTTCCAGGGTGTAACATTTCCTTAAAGAAGAAATAAGTACGTATAAGAGGCCCGCTCCCCATGAGACAGCACTATGCGTTTTATACTGTGATAAATGACTCCACCATTATGAAACCCGTGCTATTAACAGTCTAACACTTAATGGTAGTTTTAACTCCGGAGCTGCGATTCATCTCTGAACATGTCTCATGGACACGGCTCACACTCAGACTAAATTGAAGGGTTAGGGAGAGAAAAAGTCCAGTGACGCACATCTTTTACAGCTCCTGGTACCTGTCCGGTTACTGTAACTTCACACAGGAGTAATCACACTACTCCAATGACGTTACCGAGCACCCCGCATATAAAGGAGCGCGGGCAGGACTCTCTGGACAAAGAGGACACCCGAGACCAGGGAAGAAGTAGCTGCTGCGGAGAGCTTGTGGACTGATTTTACGCACGCACGCACCCACTATGGACTACTGCTGAGCTCTGAAGGAGGACACAGTGCGCGTGAACACAGCTGCCGCTCGAACATCAGACCTTCACTCGTTTTCTTTTTTCTTTTATAGACGTTTATTACAGACTTATTGA
Source organism: Notolabrus celidotus (assembly GCF_009762535.1). NCBI lineage: Eukaryota > Metazoa > Chordata > Actinopteri > Labriformes > Labridae > Notolabrus > Notolabrus celidotus. The sequence goes on along the minus strand of NC_048287.1, from coordinate 7,403,009 downwards.
GGTTTAAAGAAACAGTTTTTGGCACCATGAAGTTGTTGTTTTTCCATGTTTTGATGGCTTTTGTCGCCGTCGCTCAAGTTTTCTGCGAGGAGCAAAAAGAGGAGGCTGACTACTGGACGGGCAGTAACCAGATTCAGGTACTTTGCAGCTGCCGTTTTTTATTTTCCCAGGTCCTCATTCGTTTATGTTTAACACTTTAAAGGTAGAAAGTCATCCCTTCCCTGTATAAAGTTGCCGATATCTGCTCATGAAGCCTTTGCACACCTCTTGACTGCTGCACATTTCTTGTAGAAAAAGTGGGGAACAATGTTGAACTTATGGAAAATATAAGGTTTGATGTGTAGGTTAAACTGTTTTTTATTCAGATGTTTGAAGTCAGATGTTTAAATAAGGACATCAGATGTTTCTCTCTCTTCATCAGCTTCACTCTTGTGTAAAGCATTAGTAATAGCGACTCATTGATATCGCGGGGACAAGAAAAAGATGACTTAATGAATTTCCTTTTTCATAAAACTACTGGTATTCATCTTCATTTTTTTTTCACTGGATGAGAATCTTGAGCTGTGCTTCAGTCAGAGAACCTTTCTTTAGAAGCAGATTTTTTTCTGCAAAGTTTGTGAGAAGAGTCAGAAAATGATGCCTGAGCTGAGCTTGAAAATAACAGAAAACTATTGAAATGAAATTTGGGTCCACTGCAGCCATGCTTCACTGTCCTTTTAACTCCTGAGGTTTGGGCACATATATGTTAATGACACCAGATCAGAAGAAACATCCAATAAATGAATCACCCACACATGCACTCTGTCACATTTTTATGCAATGACTGAAAAACCTCAAAACATTGTGCTGTCAAATCGCATTTAGATGTAAGGTCACAAAATCTACAAACAAACCTGCCAGAGAGAAATAATTTAGCTGCTCCCTGTGCAGTTTAATTCTCTCAAATGATTATCAGTCCAATGAAGGACTGTTAGTGTCATGTCTTGTAGATTTTAAGATTTTTTTTTACACTTGGGATGAAGCTGAAATGTTGGGGACACAGCTTCCAGTCACAGCAGCAGGCAAAAACATCAGAGGAGGACTTTTCTTTTGTGCTCTTGAGAATAAAGTTGAGACATCAGGTGTAAAGTCTCACAGTCAGGAGGAGAGAGTGATAACCTTTGGTGTAAATTCTTGAAGTATGAAAAATAAAGGTCACGTGATCCTGATGAAGTGTGGGAACTGAAAATAATTAAACTGCAATTTTGAGGATACGGGCAAAATGTTGAAAACATGTCAGCGTGTCACCATGCTTTTGCACTTACTCATTGCACCCTGCAACAGATTAATATCAGTGTCCCAGTTTGTGATTTCACATTGCATTACAGTGTTGCAGAAACAAAAGGCACAGAGCGTAGACATACAGTGGGAGTGCCACATGCACAGACACTGCCAGCTCTGATGCTACACATTGACGCCGTCTTCGCCCCATTCTGTCTCTGTCACTACCTCCAAGGAGGATCAGAAGCGTTTGAATTTGCCCCACCATTCATCCTTTGCACACTACACATTGCAGACGAGGAATGAGACAGGTGTTTGCATCCCGCCTTGAATTGGAAGTATGTAAGAGTCAACTGAGAACTGCAGCAGATCTAAAAATGTAGTAAAAACTCTAGAATGAGGAGCTTAAAGAGGAGAAGCCAAGATTAAATTCATATTGTTAGATAAAGTCACATATTTGAATTAAGTACCATTTATAAAACTTGAGACACCAGGGCAAAAAGGTCTATAATGTTTGACTTTATTCTAAAAATGTGGGAAATTATGTCTTCTGTCCGTTCATGCAGGCAGAAAGTGTCAATACATGCTCAAAGAATGACCTTTTATGTGCTCTCTCTTTGTGAGAGGATATAATCTAAACCCCATGTTGCTCAGAAAAACAAAGGTTACAGAAAGAAATGTGGAGAATGTGATTTCAGTGCCCTTAGGGGTAGCTGCAGTACTGCTTCTGTGTCTAAAGCTTCAAATAAACCTGAAAAAAGTGTTTTTTAAAAAGTGCCGGTGAGAGTAGAACAGTGATTTTTTTTATACAAATGCACAAGACTAAAACTTGAAGCAGAACTTTTTCCTACATTTTTATTTTTCTGCACGCAACAATTCTTTACCACACCAAAGAGAGACAGGAAACTACAGCTCTGCAAATTCCCTGAAAAGTTCAATCTAAATCATAACAGGAGGACCAGTCTCACCCCTCTCAGAGAAAATGAGCTGGTTGCAGACAGCCAATAAGAAATTAAATAAAGCCATAAGTGAAGCTAAAACAGTCTCCATCAACATGAAACTCACGTCCTGAGTTTGACTTTGCAATGTGGAAAGGGGCCAGCAGGCTGAACCTGCAGGCTGGAGGCCGCTCTGCTGATGAAGGAGGCTGTGATAAATCATCAGAGCTCAGAGAGGAGACGTTAGTGGCCCCCCAGGATCCTTTCTCAGTCAAGCTAATGCACGCCGAGGAAATATGTCCTGAGATGGAAATAGAAAGGCTTTAATGAAAGCTCAGGACTCATCCGATGATGGGTTATTACTCTCCCTGTGTGTGTGTGTGTGTGTGTGTGTGTGTGTGTGTGTGTGTGTGTGTGTGTGTGTGTGCGTGTGCGTGTGTGTGGAGGGGGGAAGGAATTTACAGGTCCATATTATTTACATATCTGGACTTTTGTGCATTGATACAATGAACTAAAAAAATGCATTGAAGTACATTTTTATGTGCAGAGAGTCCTCTTTATAGTCTATAATGTCAAACTAGAACATAAGAAAAAGATGGATAACTTCTGTGTTGTAGTTTTGAACGCATTTAAACTCCTGCAGGGGGGAAGCATCCGACGAGGTGATGTTTGGCACGCTGAAGAAAAGCACCTTTTAACTTTTCCTGCAGCAAAGATTCACAATAAGTGATTTCAATAAGTATTTGATCGTTCAAAGAAAACACAAGGAGATGGATTGTCAGAATATGGATTTACACGTGTGCAAGACAAGAAACTCACAGTTATTACAAGACCCACTTTGTCCACAGGGGGCGCCAAAAAATTAAACCTAGAGCTTTAAGAAAAAACCAAACACGTTTTCATTTAACAGCATCTGCTTCTGTTTGTCATTAATAAAGGATTGTAAAACTGGACCTATTCCTTCAAGGTTTAGAGATTTGGATGTGACTCAGTGCAGTTTCATCCATCTGGACGTGTTTGTGTGTTTTTTACGGGGGAATACTTGAGATAAGCATAGAAAGATAAGAAAAGTTGTTTTGTTTTTAAAAAATTAAGTTGCACTATCAAGAAGAAAGATGAATTCATGGTATTTTATTTGCATGTCATGAACACAAAGTGCCCAACCCTCATGGGTTTGCGTGTCACCAGAGAGCTGCAGTGGTCAGATAATCCATTACAGAATCAAAGTTCTATGTTCCTTTTACTACTCAGGCTCAAACTTTGTATCCGGCCTTTTCTCCCTGCAGGGAAATAAAATCTGTGTCAACAAAAGTTCCTCTTCTGAAGCACCCGTTCTTACTCCTACTACCAAGGACCTACTAGCTAACACTATTCTTACTCATTCTTACTAAAGTTATTTTTTATAAGTCAGTGAAGTCCTCATTGGAGGACAGATCTTAAGTTTGGTTTCGTCTTTTTTGTTGTATCTCAGGGATTTGGTTGAAATGTCAAACGTGATGTTCAAATGTTAAGATTTAAAGTCAGAAAATGTCAAGAACGAAGTGGAAAATTAGTCAGTTAAGTCTGCAAATATTGATTACGAGTCAAAAGTAAAGAAAAAACAGTCAGGTTGTCAAGAAAATGTGAACATATTGAGCACAGTCTTGAAATGAAGGTAATCAAGTCAAACTATTTGGAACGAATCTGACTGTGTTTTAGAAATATGTCATGTTCGCTTTTCATAAAGACACTGTCCAGTTCATCAGATCGCTGAAGGATACTTTGTTTATCTAGTCATTGCTTCATCCATCCCTTAAGTGTTCCTTTTTTTACTACTGTTTCAACATTTTGGTGCCAAACTAACCTCAAACACAGAGACTGTATGAAGACAACTTTACATAATCAATCACCTCTGTAAACACTCACTGAGATTTCCTGCTCAGGACCGCTGGCTCCCCCAAGACTCGTTCAGAGACATCCTCCTGAGGATGACGAGAAAGCCGCGGCCGCACCAGTTCATCGGCCTGATGGGGAAACGCTCCATGGGTGAGAGATCTGTTTCATGACCACGCAGGTTTATCCTCATCGTTCCTCTCTGGACCTGGTTTAATGTCGCCTTTTCTTCCTCTCTCCACAGGAAACACACAGATCACCAACAAGAGTGAGTATCACATCAAGCTCACATCTTATCTGACTGTTTCTCTCATCCTGATCACAAAGCTTCCAGTGTGTGCATCAAATCATGAAAAAGGATGCAAACTTATCTGACTGGAGATTCAGTGTGATCTCTGCTTGAAGGCAGTGAGGTGCAGCCTGCTGGACACGCCTGTGGGTTACCTCGTAGTTTATTCTGGTTATCTCCGGTCATAAAAATCACCTGGTCTCTCTGAATGTCAGGTCATTCTTAGGCTCTTAAAGTCCTCTTCAACTCTGTCACTCAGGACCTCATCCAAACACGTTGTCTGAAACCAGTGAGCTCTTTTTATTTATAAATAATAATTTATAATAAAAAGTCAATCACAGAAAAATATATCTCTAATAATTGATATATATTTTCATTTTTCAAGAAAGAAGGAAAATGTTTGTTGGTTCCAAGCATCTTAAACCTCTGGAGTTGTGACATTTTGATCATTTATAGCAGTAAAAAGAGAGTATTCAAGGTTTGAAGAAAGACATTTCAGATACAAGCTTAGACTTTGAAAAAAGAGATTTTTTTTTAATTTTGCAGATTTTGCAATATCTAATATTTCAAGATCTATTGCTAAGATTTTTCTTTTTAATCGTAAGAGTTGTAACTTTCAAGAAGGCCGAAAATAGCAGAGTGAAACACACTCCATGCCGCAACATGTTACTCTCACTTTGTGAACTCTATTTGGTCAGCGCTTCAAACTTCGACAGTGTTGTTTGGATCTTTGAAAAGGTTCACAAATGATCGATTCAATTTGGAAGTCATGACATAAAACAACTTCATGTGACAAGACTTCCAGGGTCACGCCTGACCATAGACTATAAATAATGGACGTAGTATCCATGACGTCATCCATTTGTTTCTGAAGCGCTGTTTTGAAGCCAATTTTTGTCGGGAGCCATATTGGAAATGTTGAACTCAACCTAACTTCTGTCGAGCTACTGTGAGGTAAAGAGGCGGGCTTTGAGCCTCCTCGCTAACAGCTACAGTGTTTCCACCTGTAAGTCAATTCAGCTGTGCCTCTCATAATGGAAAATTTGTAATCTATATCTTCAAAATTGCCGTGTTCTGAAAAAAAATTCACCCCTCGTACAGTGTTTGGCGATTGACAAATGAGCTATCCAGACTACACTCGCTTTTTGTACCAGGCTGTAAACATGTTTATTTCTGCTGTAAAGATCGTCTTTTTTGATTGTTTGTTTTATACCTGTACTAAGGGAACAACAGTGAAACCTAGAGTACATCCAAAAAATTACACTCACAATTTCAGGAAAACTCATTATTTGGATAGTCTACCCTCAGGTTTCAGAGTGGGATTATATCTGAGTTGGCTGGCCACAGATTATCAGGCTAAAGAAGCTATGAGAGCTGCTGGTCGTAGTGAACCAACCACTCGTTTGACTACAAGTGAGAGATCAACAGGTGAGACACGTACCTGAGACTAACTGGCCTTATTGTTGCACCTGTCAGCTGTGATCTCTCTGGGACTTATTTTAAATAAATGAGAGGTCGAGTTCAGTCACTGAATTGGCTGCGTTGATGTCCAGCAGACAGGTATCAGGTCCCACCTGTCACTCAAAGCAACCACGCCCCAGGACTTTAAGGGCTTCATTAAAACTAGTTACCTTAAAGTTCAGTGTTAAAGAGACACTTTAGATACCTTTGATTCATCTAAAAGTAGGCTACTTCTGATGCGCTGGTGCGACCAGTATTGAATGCAGAGGGAGGTATTTTACCCATAAGATAGCGCTGTAATGTAGCTAAAGCTATTTCACCACACTGGAGATGCCACTTTTTAACAGCTTCTCTCCCTCATCAGGTCATAATCCTGATTTAAAGAAAACTGAGGTTCACCATAAAGTAAATTAACTTAATGGAGTGCTGGTTTGATTGTAAAGACTCCTCAGTTTAAGACAGCAAGTGAACAGCAGAGGTCAGTAGAGCAAGTCTAGACAAATCCGTACTTCACCACTATCAATGTTACCGTAGGCCGAGCTCAACGACTGGTAGCTTGCAGCAAGGCTAGAATAGATGGTACTACATAAGAGCTACACAGCTGCACATTGAAATATAATCATCACAAGAAGAAAGTTTAAATTCCCCCCCAAAATTGAATCTAATACTGATGGGACCAATATAACAGATTTTACGGTAAATAAAAGTTCACGCCTGTACTTGAAAGGAGATATAAGAAAAACAGAACAAACCCATTTCTTTGTTCCAGGCTTTAAACACCTTTACGGACATTTTAACACAGACCCTGAGGAGGATTGACTCACTTCAGGAGCCAGTCTCTAGTGGCAGCTCAAGGAACTGCTGTTTGTTGCACTTTTTGCCAAATTCCACCAGATCCGTCTGTGAACCATCAGAGCACCGGATCTGATAGGTTTCTACTCTAGTCAATGTGTTAACTTCCACTGGATCTGCTCCGTTGCATTCTGGCTCCTTCTCTGATCTGGCAGATTGGGGCCCTCCAGATCAGATATGCAAGACTTATATTTTTGCCGAATGCCAGAGCACGACGCATCAATCTTAACAGAGCAGATGGAGCGGGACAGGAAGTCAGGCACCAAAACAAAATGAAAACATCCGGTTAATTTTCAGAATAAAACACTCTGTGTTATCACCAGATCGTATTTCACTTAACTACAACAACAAACCATCATGATGAGCGGAGCCAGGCCTGGAGTCAACAGGTCAGAGGTTTTCAGAGGACCAGAAAGACAACATGGATGAGGAGAGGAGGAGGAGAATCCTTGATTCAGTGATTACAGCGGGAAAACCTCGGTCACATGATTCCAGCTGTCCAGCAGTCCTGCTTCGTGCTGCGTTCTGAAAACACAACCAGTGGGTGTTGACGGACGAGAGAGCACGGAGTCGGACCACAGCGGATCAGAGACAGACCAGTCCCAGTTCTAGTGGAAGTGTGATGTTAGGCATTCACTCAGGGATCGGCTGGCTCAGTAAGAGGTTTACCCACACAGTGAAATCTGAAATCAATAATATTTCACTACACTTATAATAAAAGCCTCACTGACTGGATGAGTCCATGTATTTATCTTGTTTCTAGATATTACAAGCCAAAGCTAAAGAATCAAGATGTAATACTTTCAAAAAACTTACCAAGTAATTATCCATGCTGCATTTGAAACCATTTTTACTCATCATAATCAACTGCGTCCCTAGTTTTGACGTGTTATATATTGAAATAAGATTTATATCTGGACTCGGCAGGTGAATGTGGCTTATCCTGAATGTATTGAGATATTTTGAGGCAAAATTAAAAAAAAAACACGTTTTGCAGTGCAGCGTGACAGTGACACCCAGATTTCCACAAAACATGCAGTAGCATGACGTCAGAGCTCTTACCTGCAGCTCACTCCTGCTTTTGTGTCATCTGCTTAAAATAAACCTCCTAAAAAAACAACACATGAATTACCTGAGAGGCTTCATCGCAGAGATTAATTTCCACTGACACTGCCACTTTGCTTCCCATCATCATACTGAGACTTTAAGGTCAAACATATACAAGGAGCCACATCAGTCCACATCAGATGTGGGCTGTCTGTGTAATTAGGAGTTTACAACGTGTTGTGACATTAAAGGTGCTGAAAGCAAAAGGAGCATGCAGCCTGCAGGTGTGTTTGGGGGTGTTTTGCATATTTATCCCAGAATACTGCACCTGAAAAGTCGCCCTATAAAAGAAAGATGGGTGAGTCATTTGAGTCCAAAAACAGACTAAAGTGAGCACAATGTGGAAAAGCAAATCCTCCTCTCTGTATATTTACGTCAGCTGTTATGAGGTTTAATTAACTGACAGGCTCAGCAGATTACTCCGCACGTCAGAGTTTTAGCTTTTCTTTGAACGTGTTAATTTGTGGCTGTGGACTGAAGGAGGTCCAGAGCAGACTGAGAGGGACAAAGAGAGAGAGAGGAGATAAAGACACAGAGGAGAGAAAAGAAATGAGGAGGAGGGGATTTTCCTTTTTTCTCCCCCTCAGCGTTTTTTTTGTCTCCCACTCAGTGATGCTACAACAGCAGAATAAGTGAGTACACACCTCATTTATTCCTTGTGTGCAGGCATGACCATCAGTCACTCATCATTAGGGGAGCTGAGACCAATGCTCCAGGGACATGAGAGTTAAATTGGATTGTTTAAGCTTGTGATGGATGGACGGAGCGATGGTTTTAACTTGTATGTAATTTATTCACACACACAAAGTAACAGAAAAATGAGGGACAGTGTTTGGCTGCTTCTACACAAGGAGCAAAAGAGCAAGTTTGAGATCTTTACGGTAAAGTCTCATCAGTGTAATGCAGATATTGATGTTTTTAATGTCACACATTCCCTAAGGGCTCAATAAGTTTTATTACAGGCCTCCTCCTCCTCACCCCCCTCCCCCTGATCATATTACAGTCCATTACTGTGATTGACAGGAGCTCCACTCAGCCTGTGATGCATCTGTCTGTCACATCTACACAGACTGAAAACCTGACAGGACAGACGCTGCACTCCAGCCATCAAGCATCAACATTTTGTTGTATTCAGGGTATAAATATGAGTCTCAACAACACTCCTCCTGCTCCTCCAGTTGTAAAAAAAAAATGAAGCCAGATTACCCATCGCGATGGCCGCTGACATCTACGGCATTAGGCGCCTGAGTCTGTGCAGTAGAGATTGTGTGGTTGAGCAGCAGTAGTGATGTGTTGCTCCAACCAAAACACACATTTAAATTATGGGAAAGCGTTCCTCTGTGGGTCCAGTTCACAGCAGAACAAGTTCTTGTGTGGGTTTGAAGCAGACACTCATGGTTGTGTAAAGTTCAATGACTCTTGTGTTAGTGTTTGTTCCTCTCACTGTACCTCCTCAACGTTCATAATCTGGTGCACACAGCGCTGCAGGAGCCTCATTGCTCAATTTTTACACATCAGAAAAGTAAAACTTAAACACTTGGACTCTTTTTCTACTGCAAAAACGTACAAATTTCAGCATGTTCAGATCAACAATAAACACAATACTTGCCTCTCTAGACATGCCGTAACTGAGTGCGCTCATTACTTGATTACATCACACCTAAACCCCTTTGAGACATTTTTATGATAAAGACTAAAAGTGTTAGGCCTGGTTTATACTTCTGCATTGAATCAACACCGTAGGGCAACAGCGTTGAAATGATGCAGACCTCCCTGTGATTGGTCCACTGGGCAGCAGCGTACCTGCATTTACAATATTTCCAGAACCCCTGTACATCTGGCGTACTTATCAACTCCTCTCACCTCTCTTCTCTATTCCTCTTTGTAGTAATTGCTGTATGATCAACAGCAACATTTATCAGCTCCAGTTTAACATAATATACTCAGAGTTATATCACACTGCCTACAACCAAGTATTTGGGGCTCATGATCATGTTGGCTTCGACGGTATAGAGCCAATGCAGAAGTATAAACCAGGATTTAATTGTGACTCACTTGGACCCAGAAATGAAACAGATATACATTTTCTTTGATTACATTTCCGTTAACATATCAAAAGTCTATTGAAGTACGATCATGATGCAGATTAGTAAAATGTCAAGTTTTGTCAGGTCTGTCCTCAAGAGGAGAAGAAAGCAACTTTGACAATGTTTCATTTGTGATGCAGCGTACCATAACTGCAAGGTCTGACTCTCTCTTTCAGCACAGCACCAAGTAAATTTGCTATAGTTGAGATTTTTTGTTACGTCATGACATGTTTTTTTTGTCAAGAATTGGCAGTAGCCGATGTGACCTGCAGGGGTGATACCATTAGCTGGAAAACGAGTGTGACTGTCTAACAGTCTGAAAAATAACTCTCAAACTCTTCAAAGACTCTTCTTCGGCATAGCAAGGTTGTAGTTAATTTACATGATTGTTCTTTTTGGAGTCAAATTGATGAGTGTCTTTCGAGCTAACAAACCTGTACCATGGTTACGTGTTGGTCAGGAGAAGAAATGTGGTTAAATCTTACACCCACATTTTGTTTCCTCTGGCTCAATAAACAGATGGGATCAGCCAAAACGCTGAACTGAAGGTTAAAAGACAGTACTCCAAAGATCAACAGACGATTTCAAATTAATTGTGTGGACCTATCATTTACACGATAATGGTCCAAACAGATATACGGCAAATGTAGTATACCAAAAGTACCAGGAAGTCAAAAAACACTGGCACAAGCTTGACAAAATACCACAGCTGTTTGAGCAAAGGCATTAAAGTCCAATGCCCAATGTTGTGTTTCAGTAGTATACCACAACTGTATGATATGTTTTGTATATTGTGTGCAAAGTATATACAGACCTGCAAAGAACACGCCTGTTTCACAAGAACAGTCTGACAGCGTTACACAAAGGATCCTGACATGGGGAGACTTTTCTGCAGAAGTAGTTACATCACTCTATAAGGCCATGTGGTTTCTCACAGGAGTTGCTGGTGTACTCCTGCATCCTGTTGTTGTTTTTGTTCCACGTCAAGTATTGTGTTGCATCCAAATCAAGCATTTAAAAAATACCAGAATCACTCAAGAACACAAATAAGCTGATAAACTAATTGAAGGGGAGGTAGACCAGCTACTCTAACATAGTGAGAGCTGTGTTAAGGTGAAGGCAGAGCTTTGTGTCAATGAGTCTTTCTAAAAGCACTGGTTACTCAGAGCTAAAGGATGCTGACAGTGTTTGATAAACTGGTAATGGAGCACCGTATCTGACCCATATATCCTCTCGTTATAGGGCATAAAGTCAACTCTTTTGTCGGCCTGATGGGGAAAAGGAGCCAAGAGGAGCCAGGTAAGTTAACTCAAGTTCTTACTTTGTTTATGAAAATGTTAAAATGACAAAACTGAGCATAACGTGAGCTGAAGCTAAATGTTTTTCCTCCCTGTGCAGAGTCCTACGAGTGGAGCACAGCACAGAGGTACGACAGACGCCGCTGAACAGTCATCTCCTCTCCGCCTGCTTCTCTTCTCGCCGCTCCTCGTCTGCAGGAGGACGAGTGATCGACGCTGGTTTTTGTTTTCTCCAAACTGTGTGTAGCTGTTAGTCAAATAAACGGTTTCTGTTTCCACATTGTAGTGATGTAGCAGTGCTGTACCCATACCAGTCTCATTCATCAATGCAGGAGGAAGATTGGGGAGATAGAGGGGGGAAATGTTTTCTTATCAATGTTAGATTTTTCAACCATCTGCTTCAAAGAGTAAATGTTGTTGTGGACCATCAAAGCAAGGCGATACCCCGGGGTATGCTGAAGATTGCACTGCCAAAGTCACTGTATAGTGCCTCATTTCTGTTTAATTGCTACTGATTGTTCTATAAATACGTCACACCGGGACAGGATCTCATTCTGGGTTTCATTTAGAACCGTCATGATCTCCACCTGGTGTGATATGACAGGATACCTGTGTTTACGTGATTCAACAAATATTAAAATTATTTTCTTTACTGGTTCAACTTCAGCTTGCAAGTCGTGAATTCCTTCAAATACACACAAGTACAAACAGCTTCTGACGATCAGAGCATCTTGAAAAGTGAGGTAGGGCTGCCCTCTGGTGGACAACAGAGGTACTATGATGTTACAGCAGCAATTAGTAGAAAACAGGCAGTCAAATAACAGGATCAGTAACTGGGTTTGTTCCACATTGGTTTTACACAGACGAGGAATTTGTCTTGGTGTTTTGGTATGAAAATAATAAACACAGAAGAACAAGAACAGAAATGTTTAAATGAGCCGAAAAAAAATATTAAAGTAAATACAGAAAGATACAATTCTCAAAACAGTGAAAAACGTTATAAACATGCATGCAGTGATGAAAGAGCCCTCGCACCTTTTTGCCTGTCTTGGCCTTTTAGCTGCTGCAGGCAACATTTTTGAACTCTACTTTTGGATCCTGAAGTATATCTTAAAGAAAACAATGCAGTGCTTTTACTCAGGGCTTTTATTTCAACTGAGAATTTATACATTGTGTAGATTACAAAAATCCTCAAAGTACTTCTTCCACTGCCCGTACTTCCAGTGTTGATGACCCCGGCACAACATTTCAACACGCATTCAACGGTATTTTTCACAGATCCAGAACAGAGGGTTCTGACATGCCAGATCGTTCCAGTTTACTTCAGTTTTCGTGCCGTCAAGAGAGATGTGACAACAGTCTTCCTTGCCATAGATCGGATCACCACCGCCATTATCAGGCTGCCCCTTTTGCCAGAACCTATCAGAGGTCAGTGAGAAAATAAGCGCTCATACAATTTTCTCTTTCTTCAATTAGACAAAAATATTAAATGAAGCTTCAAGTTTGAACAGGGATTTTTTCCAAAATTTTAAGCAAGTATTATAATCTTCTATTTTAAGTAAGTTAAAAAAAACAATATACATATGGACAGTCATAGAAAATAAACCCAACTCTGTACAGGAGCAGTTGTGCATGTGTCTGAATTTACGCTGAGGTGTAAAACATTCACAGTGAGCCTTACGAAAGAGTCAGCGGAGTGTCATCCGTCCATTTCCAGGTCCCCTCATGGTCTCTGTCACTCAAACCAACCCATGTGGACTGTTTTGTGACGTCAGTGACAAATTGCTGTTGAAGGTCAAAGAAAACAAGACGTGCTTATGTTCAGTTATGCACATGAGATTTTCAGGGGTCAGTCTGAGCAAGTATACAAGGAAGCAGTCGAAAAATGTTCCCATTAAAATAATAGATTGAGCGTCATTTCATAAATGTAAAACCAGCATCTCCCTGCTAGCATCTCCCGTTTAAGGATGTTTAAATGAACAGAGTTCTGGATACTGTTCCAGGTGTGTCAGTGACGTGAGCATGCAGGTGCCTATAGCAGCCAGACCTTTAGGGTGGTGACGTGTATGTGTATGTGATGTAGGCTCCCTGGGGATCGCTACACCACTTATGAGCTAAGCATACAGACGCAGCTAATCAGATAAGATGTCAGCAGGGAACCACATCACAGAAGAGAGCTCTATGTATGAGTGTGTATATCACCACAGACCTGTGGATGAACTGAAAGTAATGTACACGCACTCCTGCACATTTGCTTAATGTGTAACATGACTTCATATTTTACATTAGGAGGTGTAAAAATAAACACTTTAAAGCTGTGTCATGGGTTCAGACCAATCTGATGTAGCGGTGCAGCATTTAACTGAATATCATATCTAAAAATCTAAAAGTGCATTTCACTACATTCCTCTGATTCACGCATCAAGACACGACTAAGAATTAGTTTACACTGGTAATGCGGATTGTTAGTGTAACAATAATGGCATTTTAAATGTCATTAATTGCGATTAACTATTGAATTTGACAGCCCTAATTTGATGTAAACTCCGTAACATGAATGCAGCTCTGTACTGAGCACATTACCTGTTCTTCAAGACTTCTTATCACCACCAGATCTGCTCCTCTGGCTCTGCAGTCTTGTCTGCTTTCTTCCCAAGAGTTCTTCTGTGTGGAGAAGAGATAACAGGAACAACTGAACTTCTTCCATCCTGTGGGACACATTTTCTCTGTAAAATACAACAAAATACATTAAAGAGACTAGAAGAGCCTGGAATATAAAAATCCAAACAGACACAATGAGAGAAAACCATAATCATATTGAGAATTTTGACTAAATATTTCCTTCAATGTTTTTGAACACCAACCAAGGCCAAAAATGGAGCGACGCCTGTGAGCTGGTTCAGGCAGACAACTCGAGCTGCAATGCCATACACGTCACATGTCCCACTCTCATAACCATTATCCAATCCTGCCCTCTGCCTCTCAAATTGGCGGTCTGTTTAAACTGGGGAAAAATCTCCCATCTCTCCCTCTGCCTGTCAACGCCTCTGCTGCTGCATGCCTATTGCTGATATTTTCTTCTTCCCCGCCGCCTCACCAGCTTCCACCTGCAGGCTCCGGGGGTGTTTAGTATGTTTTGCTCATCACTCCTCAAAGTCTGCATGTAAACTTATCTGCAGGGAGTGATGAGGCCGAAGCCTGGACGCCAAACATGAATCTGTATTTGCTGCTACAATAAACAATTTAAACGTGAGTTGTCTGACTGAACCATGTTTGTGTAAATTATTGTTTTGTTTTCTGGTCAAGTTTTGACTTTTTGTTAATAATAATAAACTTTATTTATATTGCACTTTTCAAAACAGGGTCACAAAGTGCTTCACAAATGTGGAAGTGACATTGGACTCAGATCTCTGCTTCAACACTCATGTAAAAAATACTGTTAAATCGTGTTTTATCCATCTCAAAAAAATCTCCAAAGTAAGATTATTCCTTTCCCCCTCCGATCTGTACAAAGTCATTTTTGCTTTTCTTTTTTCTCGTCTAGAGTATTGTAATGCACTTTTAACAGGTGTCAGTCAGAGCTCCCGCCACAGACTCCAGCTGGTTCAAAATGCAGCCGCTTCGATTTTAACAGGCACAACAAAATACCAACACGTCACCCCTGTGCTAGCCAGCTTACATTAGTTGCTAGTTTTTTATCGCGTTGATTTTAAGATTTTATTTATTACTTTTACAATTTTAAATTGACAGACTCCAAACTATTTAAGAGATCTTTTAACCCCCTATGTGCCTGGACAGCCCCTCAGATGCATGCAGCTCTGCTGGTCGTACCAAGACCCCACCTAATAACAAAAGGTGACCAGGCTTCCTCAGTAAGAGATCCAAGACCGTGAAACTCCTTGCCATAACTAATAAGACAGTCCACAACCTTAGCTGCTTTTAAATCGTCACTCAAAAACTTTTTACCTAAGGCCTTTCTCAACCCCTAAATCATGACTACTTTTCAGCATTCTGATGTCCTGTTTTTCCTTTCTGTCCTGTTTTTATTTGCTTTGTATTTTTCTGCATTTTCTTTGTTGTGAAGCACTTTGTAACTTTTTTAAGAAAAGTGCTATATAAATAAATTGCATTATTTTTATTATTATTATTATTATTATTATTATTATTATTATTATTATTATTATTTTTATTTTATTTTATTTTATTTTTTATTACTAATGAGGAAGAAAATTGTAGAGAAATGTGAGGGGGATAACAACTAACAATGTTAATAAATGTCACAAAATGACAGACACGAGGAGGAAATTAAATAAGATAAAAAAGGATTAAAACCACCATAGATAAAAGGAAATAAAACAGTGTTAGAAGAATAGAAACAACACAAGGTCAAAGGTATCAGGTCAATATACTGTGTTTTGAATGGAGATGATTTGACAAATCCCCTAGGACAAGTTTGTTCAAGTATACACCGTGCAAATAGTGAAAAATCTATCAAATCTGACATTCAACTGACATTTTTGCCCTTTCTGTTGGGATTTCACCAGAATGATAAGAGACTTTTTTGTAGGTTTGTGGCTGGTAGATATGCAAAAAAAATGTCATGCATGTAGGTTAAAGTTGCTGGAGGGGCTTTAGTTTTAAGTAATTAGGGGGCACTATGGAGCAAGTAATCGTATGAAACCAATAAATTCATACATTTTTCGTCAGGCCTGGATTTTGGGGGGACTTTGGTGAGTTTTGAGGCATGTTTAAGGTTCCAAATGTGCAATTCATTTGGGCGAAGAATGTCCAAGAATGACATGTCCAATAATTCCTAGGGTTCCAAGAGGGCCTCGCCGTCACTGCGTGTCGATGCTAATTGAAGTCGTGTGGTCTAGTCCTCCTAGTGGGTTCATCGACTTTTTGAAGAAGTTAAACTGAGGGTGATATTTTTCTAAGGAAGTGAAACTTTTTTAAATCAAAAATAACATTTGAACATAAAGTCTTAAAGATGTGTAAATGGGAAAAGTCACTATGTTGCCTGTGAGAGTCATGTTCTCTAATGACGGACGGAAGTGTGCAGAGGCCTCAAAGGCAGAGCTCTCACTCAAACACTGAAGCTCTTGAGTCATTTCAGCGAGGCTGACGTTCAGCAGGTCTCTCTGACGAGTCAGGGAGGCTTTGATGGCGGATAACTCTGCAGATGAGTCACAAGTTGAGATGTGGCCTGGAAAAAAACAAAGATATGAAAACCGTCATGAATCCAAAGTTACACTGATTAAAGTTTATTTTTTTAGTCAATATATTCATTTATTTTTCCCTGGTTATGGTTTTAAGATGTCTTTAATTGAAGTGAAGGGTCAGAATGTAAGACTGAAGTCAAGTGATGGATCGAAAACTGCTCAATGCTGCGGCGTCTCTAGAATAACATTTGCATCTTATCTTTTCCAGTGAATGTTTAATGATTGAATCTTGACATGACCAACACCAGGAAATTCTGTTAATTTTGCATGTGAATGCACGTCAATGCAAAAACGAAATAGCTGTCTGAATATTTATTTGTGAAATTAGACTTTATTCTGAACTTCATCTTTTATTCTTGGAAGCTGAAAAAGAGGTAAATCTCCTACCTCTTTTTCATGTTCATGTCTGGCCCTGACACTCTCATACACTTAATTAAGGTAAAAAGTCATACCACAGGCATTAAAGCTGCATTAAAGGTGACATATCACGCTTTTTTCATCAATATATATTGGTCTAAGAGGTCCCCAAAACATGTCTTTAAAGTTTATGCTCAAAAAACACTTTGAAATCAGATTTTGGCCTGCCTGAAAAACCCTCTTCTTCAGTCCTCCTCAGAACAGTCTGTTTTCCCTCTGACCACGCCCCCTCAGGAAGTGGGTGTGGCCTCGGCTCTCCAGCACGTTGATCTAATGTTTACATGTTGGCTGAATATACACGGCTGCTCATAGATCACGTTACTTCAACCCTCTGAATCTGATCCAGAATCTGATCCTGACGGAGAGGCGCCTGTAGCAGGACCTTTCTGAAGGATTGGTCACAGATTTAGTGTTTCTTGTTGTTTTATTTATCAGTATGTAGACGTGTGTCTTGGTACACAGCTACGAACATGTAGCTATGTGGCTATGCTAACTAGCGCTAGCACTTATCCATGATAAATAAAAATCATCCACTAGATCTTCAAATCTGCAGACGTGGGGAGTCAAACCGACCTCTACCAGAAAGGCAGCAGGTACTTTCTGAAGGATTGGTCACAGATTCTGTGTTTCTTGTTGTTTTATTTGTCAGTATGTAGACTTGTGTCTTGGTACACAGCTACAGCTACAGCTATGAACATGTAGCTATGTGGCTAGGCTAATTACAGCTAGCACTTATCCATGACAAATAAAAAACATCCACTAGATCTTCAAATCTGCAGACGTGGGGAGTAAAACCGACCTCTGCCAGAAAGGCAGCGGGACCTTTTCTGAAGGATTGGTCACAGATTCTGTTACTTGTTGTTGTATTTGTCAGTATGTAGACGTGTGTCTTGATACACAGCTACAGCTACGACATGTATCTATGTAGCTATGCTAACTAGCGCTAGCACTTATCCATGATAAATAAAAATCATCCACTAGATCTTCAAATCTGCAGACATGGGGAGTAAAACCGACCTTTGCGTTTATTAAGACAGCCTACAACTAGCATGCCTCCCTCCTAAGCTCCTTGTTAGCACACAATTGTGCAGGTAATGAAAAGCGGAGGAGGGATTCAGTATTATTTTATACAGTCTATGGGCTGAACAAGCCCCGAGCTCTGACTCCGTGACAGACCGGATATTGTTGTTACGTAACAAAAACACGGAAGTCTGAAACGGCTCGTTTCACACACATTTACAGAAAGGTGTAGAAATCAAAACAGGGACAGAATGGATTTTTTTAATTCTAGGGGGGTTTGTAGGCATGCCAGGGAAACATATTTCAGGTAGAGAACCATTAAAAAGTCAATTTTGCATGATATGTCACCTTTAAAAGCACAACATTATACTCATGAAAAACTGACTCACAGTAGGTGCTGCAGCCGATGAGCCCGGCCAGCAGGAGAACACTCAGCAGCCCCAGAAACAAAACAACAGCTCTGTGAAATCTCCTGGAACCTGAAACACAGAACCGACCTTAAAGGAAATATGTCGCTGACAGATATTTGTACATGTTTCAGACTGACGACTCTCACCTGTCTTATATGTTGAAGGTCTTTTGTCCTCTGGTGTATCATTGTCATCATTGACATAGATTTCCTCCATCGCTCACTGGGATACCAGCTGTTTCTCTAAAGGTCTGCTCTGCAGCGTGGACTGAGTCTGAATGCTGAAAAACATCTTCTGGTTTCAAGTTCAAGAATTTCTCAACTTGTGCGGAAGTCCCCAGTTCCAAAGTATCAGATAAAATAGTGTTGACCACAGAAAGTGCATCTTTTTATTACACAACAATTTACAACAGAGGCAGAGTTTCTACTTAGAGAGTTTCTAGGGCATTTCACTTCTGTCTGTTGACAAAATGTTACTCTCCCTCAGCATTCTTATTCAGTAAACAACACTGAGGATATCTAAAAATCAAAGTGTGAAACTACAGCAATGCCAAAACATAATCCAGTTAAAGAATAAGTATAAAGAAATGATTTTCATGAGGTACAGGGAGGAAGAAAAGTGTTGATAATCATTTGTTTGTTTTAATTGTAGATGCAAGGATAGGTTAGGAAGATTTGTTTTGTGAGAATGCATTCATATAATGCCAGAAGAAAGTGAATAAAGAGGTAGGATTAGATCAATTTGAACTTCTTCCTACTCTTTTTGGTACATGTAAATTGAAATGTTTCTGTGCTTGCTGATGGAAGTGATTGGTTTTGTTATTTTTTTATTTCTTATTTTTTAATTGTATGTTTTTTCTATTTTACTTTTACACATTCAAAATAAAGACATGAAATCAAATAACTGCGTATTTAAATATATTTCAAATTACAATTCATCTTAATTCTTTTTGCATTAAATGCTCACTTTACCGTGTATCATCATGTAACAACCAATAATTCAGTGAACAAGTCTTTAACTTTATACTGTGTTACAAAATATCACAAATCAGGAAGTAAATTTACTTTAGTAATCAGTCGATTGAATGTGAAGCTTTTTTCTTTCACACGGTATTTCTACACACACCTCTTCTTTCTGTGCTCACAGCCACCCAAACCAAGTGTTATCTTGTCAAGGATCAAAGAGCAACTTCCTTTCTTGAACTCATCCTATAAAGTTGTCAATGTCACATATTCAGC
This sequence comes from Notolabrus celidotus, assembly GCF_009762535.1. Classification (NCBI taxonomy): domain Eukaryota; kingdom Metazoa; phylum Chordata; class Actinopteri; order Labriformes; family Labridae; genus Notolabrus; species Notolabrus celidotus. The sequence goes on along the minus strand of NC_048287.1, from coordinate 7,383,538 downwards.
CCCTTTAAATCTAAAGAAGAAGAAGTTAGTACCACACACGGATTAGTCGAAGTCACTAAAAGGAGTAAACTTTTCTAGCTTTTTGTCGCTACTTCTAAATAAAAGCTGAATGTTGTTCTCAATACATTTTCTTATTACACAAAAGCTACAAAACAAAAACACTTTCAGATAACTGAGTCACTACACCCAATGACACTTTATATAGGAAAATATTAGGTCAGTGTTAACAAGCTACTTATTGAGATTGGTATCAAGGTCTGACATTAACATGTTTTTCCCCCGCTGTGTGCATCTTTTGTCCCTTTGTGCACACCGTAGTTCCACTGCTGCTCCTGATGCTGACATGATACAAAAGAAACGACACCTCTCTGCTCTTTAACAGTGCATTTATTTTTATAAAGCACACACACGGCTCAGTCAAAAGGTCCAAAGTAATCTGCACTTTGTGTCGCAGAACTGAAATATCACCACTTGGGCTTGAGCTGCCACCTTCAAGCGAAGCATGCAGGTGATCAACCTGATGTCAGCAGGAGGTCGCATCACACAAGCCAGCAGATCTCTATTGAGGAGTGAGAGAATCACCACAGACATGTGGCTCACATCTAGGACATCTTAATAATTTAATGATTTATAATAATTATCTTTAATGGTATAGCGCTTTTGACATGACAGGGCTCAATAAAACAGTGCAATAAAATGGTATCAATTGTAAACCATAATTATCCAAAAGCCTGTCAGAACAGGTGAGGTTTTAAAGCTTTTTGAAAATATTACAATAGAGTTATTAAATTGTATGTGATTGTCATGCTGCAGGTCATTGGTGCTGCTAAATGGGAGCAACCAAGCATATGCGCTGCAATGTGCTTTGATCTGAGCAGGACAAGGAGCAGCATATTTTCTAACCTTAGCTTTTGAGGAATCAAAGTTAATAGCGACTAGAGAAGTGAGTTTTGTTTGTCGATATTTTTAATAATTCTCAGTTTGTTTCATTTTATATGGCAGAAATATCACTTCCTGCAGAAGTGGCCAAGAAGGTTTTTGCTAAAAGTTACCACTACAGAAAACATGGGCTGATTCTGCAGAGCATCAGGATGTAGACAGGTCATTCCACAGCTTTGGGGTTAAAGCCTTGAAGTCTCTGTCACCTCAGGTTTTTAGCTGAGTACGTGGGACTGCTAGTAGGTGTAATGTTCCAGATCTGAGGGAACGGGTCGGCTGGTGAGGGTGAAGTAGTTCAATAAAGTAATCTGGGGCCTGACGTGGAGGGATTTGTAGGTGAGAATGAGAATTATAAACTGGTTTCTAGAGGTAACAGGGAGCCAGTAGGGGGATCATAACATGGGGGTGATATGAGACCGTATTTCTGTCCTGGTTAATCATTTGGTGGCACATCATCAGGTTGGCATGTTGTGACAAGTCTGGTTGTGTCATGTTTTCTCTTGGTCACTGTGCGTCACATTAAAATTAATTATTTGTGTCAAGATTGCCTCTGCTAATCTCCAGCTGTTGAAATGTTTGGATCATGCCATCTCTTTCTCTCTACAAAGCAATTGCAATAACGTCCTTTGTGAAGGAACCACTAAAAGCAAAACAAATATTACGTTGAATCTCAACAAACGCTAGGCCAATTTTTCACAGATCCAAGAACAGGAAAGCTCACATCTCAGATCATTCCAGTTTCCCTCCTCATTCAGGTTAATTCTGGCCTGACCACAGTCTTCTTCACGCACGTTGTCAGGTTGCCCACTCCACCAGTACCTACAAAAGGTTAGCATTATAATTTTACACTATCTTGTTAAAACATCTATAAATAAATTAGTCACAAAGCAATACTGGGTGACTTTAACCAAGAAGTTTTAATGTCCATGCAGGACGTGTTTGAGATTGAATATGTGGTGTGATTAGTTAGGCAGTAATAGAAAAAGGTCATGCAAAGGAACCTGAGGTGAAAAACAGTCACTGTGTGTCTTACGCCTTAGCCAGCAGAGTGCCATCCGTCCATTTCCATGTCCCCTCATTGTCTCTGTCGCTCAAACCAATCCAAGAGTGCGCCTTGATGTTGCTACTGAGAAACTTCTGTTGAAGGTAAAGGAAGAGAGCCTGTTTTTATATTTACATTGAACTGTTTAATCTTTGTAATTTGACAAGATGAATCCTCTTAAAAGCATTGCTAAATCACATATTGTATTAATTATCATAGCATATGGGAAACAGGAAATGTCATCTCAGGGTTTTATCTAAACATCTAATTGCCTCACAGAAACACACTCATAACAACAGCGAGAGATAAAGAGCTGTGTGTTCAGAGGAAGAGGAAGTTCTCAGAGGAACTTTCACTGAGGTCCTTCATTTGAGATAAACACGAGCGCTTAGTGAAGAAACTCATCCCACTATGCAATCCACTGATAACTTTGGTAGTCTACCCCACGGCTCCTGATGTCCCCCAAAGCCTGAGATAGAAAGGACACATGGGCAGAGAGAGCCAGCACATCGCTGGGGTTATCAAGTGGGCTACTCCCTTCACTGAGGTTTCCTTTAGTTAGACCCACGACACCTCGAGTGTCTAAGCAGTTAACTCTGGTGTCCTAGAGAAACCCCCCTCCATGCTAGCTTCCACTGTCCATCATATCCACTAAGATAAGATAAGATAAGATAAGATAAGATAAGATAAGGTAAGATAAGATAAGATAAGATAAGATAAGATAAGATAAGATAAGATAAGATAAGATAAGATAAGATAAGATAAGATAAGATAAGATAAGATAAGATAAGATAAGGTAAGGTAAGATAAGGTATACTTTATCGATCCCCCATTTGGGGGGAATCTTTTTTTTCCAGCAGCTTACAACACGGGACAGGGGAATACAACAATGTACTTAGATAGTTGAAAATATAATAATAATAATAATAATAATAATAATAATAATAATAATAATAATAATAATAATAATAATAATAATAATAATAATAATAAAGGTAAAATAAAGTAAAGTAAAGTAAAATAAAATATAGCAAGTATAACAGATACATACACACTATGTGCACTTCTATCTTATGAACAGATAGTCAGGTATGTTATCGTACTGATAAAATTGCACCAGACATTTCTAACATACCCCTTGCAGGACTTCCACGTATGGGGTACGCGTACCCCCATTTGAGAACCACTGCCTTAGACCACCACCTCTGTTAAGGGGTGGTTGATCAAGCTTAACATGGATGGCTTCCTTGACGGCTCTTTCTTACCAACGGTCTCCTCTGTCCAGAATCTGAACCTTGCTGTCTGGGTGCAGCAGGAAGAAGAGAGTCTCTGATATTTGGACTTTCAATTTCATCTCTGCTTTTTGCATTTTCAAATACTTACTTTGTTTTTGATAAACTGAATGTGTTGAACTTGATAGCTAAAATGGTGCTCTTGTGTAGTCTGCATTTAATAAGACATTTATCTGAACTTACTCAAGGTTTGATGTATTTTTCTTTTTGCAGAAATCAAGTCAAACATGAGCAGAAGACTCAGGACTGTAACGGTTCTGTCACTTTTATCTGAACAGTCAAAAGTCCCAAACTTGGCTCAGCTGGATCGCCCTCTATATTTATACAGAAGGAGAAAAAGCAGAGAGACTACATTACCTGTTCTTCAAGACTTTCTATCACCACCAGATCTGCTCCTCTGGCTCTGCAGTCTTGTCTGCTTTCTTCCCAAGACTTTTCCTGTGTGGAGAAGAGATAACAGGAACAATGGAACGTCTTCCATCCAGGAGGACAAGTTCTCTCTGCAAAAAAACAAACAAACAGAAATCTTAAAGAGCAGACAATACCCTGTCAACAATAAAACATGTCCACGCACACTTTCAAACTAATATAGACACATGTGTCTTGGAGCTCCTCTTTTGTCCTGAGTGATTAGATATCAGATATCAGACATCAGTGTCCTGGATGCTTTATTGTAACCTGTATTTATGGCTCTATTTCTGATCTGGGCACTGATATTGAATGTCTACACCAGGTGTAAACAGGGCCGTTTAGCTTGGCCTTGAATTGGAGTCTTGTGTGAGTCTTTCCTTATGTGCAGTCAGTGGACACATTAAACATTTTTTACAGTTAACAGAAGTGAGAGAAGGATGTAACAGCGTCATGTTCTCTGAATAATGCCACTTTGGTTTGTCCTGACCTCTACACTGACAGGCAGCTGTGTGCCACAGAGGCAGAGCACTCACTCTGAAGTTTGGTCAGCTCTTTGGTCATTTCAGCGAAGACGACTATCAGCAGGTCTCTCTGTGTGTTCAGGGTGGACAGCTGGTTATCAATGGCCTGGAGACTCTCACTAAGATTGGCTTTGATGACAGAGAACTCTGCAGATGATTCCCAAGCTGATATGTGATCTGAAATACATCAAAAATAAATGTTTCTTGATATAAAAACATTCATGAATCCAAAGCAATAGTGATTTCTACAACGGAGGATAAGGACCACGTAAAAAAAAAAAAGAAGAACATTTATGAGATTAATCTAATAAATTTAGGAGAACAAATTTGTAAATTTACGAGATTAAATTTGTCAATTTAGGAGAATAAATTCTTAAATTTAGGAGAATAAAGTTGTAAATTTACGTGAATAAACTTGTTGTTTTAGTCTATAACTAGGCTATCAGAAGAGCAGCAGCCACCTGTACAAAAACAAGGAATGTGGAGCATCTTGTAAAGTTATACTTTAGTATAGGTTTCACAAATAAGGAAATACTTTATCTTTTGGCACATCAGCATCACATTGTCATAAGTATTAGGACCCTGAAAAGATACTGCAAGAAACTGGGCCTTTTCTGAAGAAAGAACCACACTGACTGGAGGAAAATGTCTCTATTTTGGCAGAGGAAATGACTTTCAGTGGATGTCTGCAAAGCTATCGTTGGTTACACCTGCGTGCCAACCAGAGAAGGTGCTCTGAATAATGCCACTTTGGTTTGTCCTGACCTCTACACTGACAGGCAGCTGTGTGCCACAGAGGCAGAGCACTCACTCTGAAGTTTGGTCAGCTCTTTGGTCATTTCAGCAAAGACGACTATCAGCAGGTCTCTCTGTGTGTTCAGGGTGGACAGCTGGTTATCAATGGCCTGGAGACTCTCACTAAGATTGGCTTTGATGACAGAGAACTCTGCAGATGATGCCCAAGCTGATAGGTGATCTGAAATAAATCAAAAATAAATGTTTCTTGATATAAAAACATTCATGAATCCAAAGCAATAGTGATTTCTACAACGGAGGATAAGGACCACGTAAAAAAAAAAAAGAAGAACATTTATGAGATTAATCTAATAAATTTAGGAGAACAAATTTGTAAATTTACGAGATTAAATTTGTCAATTTAGGAGAATAAATTCTTAAATTTAGGAGAATAATTTCGTAAATTTACTAGAATAAAGTCGTAAATTTACGTGAATAAACTTGTTGTTTTAGTCTATAACAAGGCTATCAGAAGAGCAGCAGCCACCTGTACAAAACCAAGGAATGTGGAGCATCTTGTAAAGTTATACTTTAGTATAGGTTTCACAAATAAGGAAATACTTTATCTTTTGGCACATCAGTATCACATTGTCATAAGTATGAGGACCCTGAAAAGATACTGCAAGAAACTAGGGCTTTTCTGGAGAAAGAACCACACTGACTGGAGGAAATTGTCTCTATTTTGGCAGAGGAAATGACTTTCAGTGGATGTCTGCAAGGCTATCGTTGGTTACACCTGCGTGCCAACCAGAGAAGGTGCTCTGAATAATGCCACTTTGGTTTGTCCTGACCTCTACACTGACAGGCAGCTGTGTGCCACAGAGGCAGAGCACTCACTCTGAAGTTTGGTCAGCTCTTTGGTCATTTCAGCGAAGACGACTTTCAGCAGGTCTCTCTGTGTGTTCAGGGTTGACAGCTGGTTATCAATGGCCTGGAGACTCTCACTAAGATTGGCTTTGATGACAGAGAACTCTGCAGATGATTCCCAAGCTGATAGGTGATCTGAAATACATAAAAAATAAATGTTTCTTGATATAAAAACATTCATGAATCCAAAGAAATAGTGTTTTCAGTTTCTTTTTTCAGACTAAATATTTACTACTTCTTCTCTGGTGTATGGTTTAAAGGCAATGAAAAGATTAGAATTTAGCTCAATGCTTGCATCATGTACAGCGGATAAGGCTCCTTAAACTAAGTTTCTGCACAACTTCATGAAAAACTGACTCACAGTAGGTGCTGAAGCCGATGAGCCCAGCGAGCAGGAGAACACTCAGAAGCCCCAGACACAAAAAAAAAGCTCTGTGAAATCTCCTCCCTGAGCTCCTTGGACCTGAAACACAGAACCGACCTTAAAGGAAATATGACGCTGACAGATATTTGTACATGTTTCAGACTGACGACTCTCACCTGTCTTATATGTTGAAGGTCTTTTGTCCTCTGGTGTATCATTGTCATCATTGGCATAGATTTCCTCCATCGCTCACTGGGATACCAGCTGTTTCTCTAAAGGTCTGCTCTGCAGCGTGGAGGTCTCACAGTGAGGTGTCAGACCTAATAAGTACACTATGCATATTATCGGTTCAAGTTTTTTTCAACTTGTGAGGAAGTCATGAGTTTCAGAGGTGATTAAAATAGTTGACCACAGAAAGTGCATCTTTTTTGCAACATTTTGCAACAGAGGCATAGACACAGTTTCAACAGTATCTACATAGAAAAATCTTTGTCTGGGACATTTCACTTCTGCCTGTCAACACTATTCCAAAATGTTACATTGGTACATGTAAATTGAATTGTTTCTGTGCTTGCTGATGGAAGTGATTGATTTTGTTATTTTTTTATTTCTTCTTTTTTACTTGTACGTTTGAAATAAAGACATGAAATCACATAACTGCATATTTAAATATATTTCAAACTACAATTAATTTTAATCCTCTTTGCATTAAATGCTCACTTTACCGTGTATCATCATGTAACAACCAATAATTCAGTGAACTAGTCTTTATCTTTATCCTGTGTTACAAAATATCACAGGAGGTAAAAAGAGTTTAGTAATCGGTCGATTGAATGTGAAGCTTTTTTCTTTCACACGGTATTTCTACACACACCTCTTCTTTCTGTGCTCACAGCCACCCAAACAAAGTGTTATCTTGTCAAGGATCAAAGAGCAACTTCCTTTCTTGAACTTGTGGAATCTTGATTAATATCCTCTATTATAATCATGCATTTTCCTTTATTATAATCATGTTTTTCTTATTATGCTCAGGTATTCTTCTTTTAACAATTATATTCATATGTTTCCCATTTTATATGTTTTATTGAAGAAACCAGCAAATAGTAAGGCATAAGGCCAGAGATCTGTGCAGATCTCTGAATAAAGGTGAGACTGATGTCAGAGGCCCAGCTTCTGCAAGTTCAAAGCAGGTTCAGCCCTGATGTGGTAATCCATCTTCAGCAAGTTGTCTTGTAAAGACCGAGAACCCACCCTAGTCTCATGTTGCGGTTGAATGTAAGCTGAGGGGATTTTTTTGGTAACGTGATGACAAATGGTTTGTGTTAAGATAAATGAGTGCCTTGAGACTAAGGTAATGTCTCTGTTGTTTCCCGGGTACGATGTTCACCTGACAAGACCCTTTGCTCACCCTTGATTGCAACTCACCCACACCTGTTACCCCCCCTCCATTTCTCCCCTCCCTTTGTTTTTCTTTACGTATGAACAACTGTATTAAGATGACACGTACACATGTTTCCCCCCTCCCTTTCTCCTCCCTTATGTTTGAAGAACTATAAAGTATTGAGCATCTCTGTCATTCAGCGGAGAACTTCAGATGCTCTTGAGTGTGCTGTAACTTCTCTCTCATGCTGCATGAATAAACTTTGTGTGTAAACTTTGATACTGAGTTCGAAGCCTCATTTCTGGTCACTGCTCCGCTGGACGATCGCCTCACGGCCGGGTCACCCCACCACAAACTCATCCTATAAAGTTGTCGATGTCACATATTCAGCCCCTTTAAATCTAAAGAAGAAGAAGTTAGTACCACACACGGATTAGTCGAAGTCACTAAAAGGAGTAAACTTTTCTAGCTTTTTGTCGCTACTTCTAAATAAAAGCTGAATGTTGTTCTCAATACATTTTCTTATTACACAAAAGCTACAAAACAAAAACACTTTCAGATAACTGAGTCACTACACCCAATGACACTTTATATAGGAAAATATTAGGTCAGTGTTAACAAGCTACTTATTGAGATTGGTATCAAGGTCTGACATTAACATGTTTTTCCCCCACTGTGTGCATCTTTTGTCCCTTTGTGCACACCGTAGTTCCACTGCTGCTCCTGATGCTGACAAGATACAAAAGAAACAACACCACTCTGCTCTTTAACAGTGCATTTATTTTTATAAAGCACACACACGGCTCAGTCAAAAGGTCCAAAGTAATCTGCACTTTGTGTCGCAGAACTGAAATATCACCACTTGGGCTTGAGCTGCCACCTTCAAGCGAAGCATGCAGGTGATCAACCTGATGTCAGCAGGAGGTCGCATCACACAAGCCAGCAGATTTCTATTGAGGAGTGAGAGAATCACCACAGACATGTGACTCACATCTAGGACATCTTAATAATTTAATGATTTATAATAATTATCTTTAATGGTATAGAGCTTTTCACAGACAAAGAACGTCACAAAATGCTTTACTCAGATAAAATATACAAACAGTTTCAAAAAGAGAAAAACAGGGCTCAATAAAAGTGCAATAAAAATGGTATCAATTGTAAACCATAATTATCCAAAAGCCTGTCAGAACAGGTGAGGTTTTAAAGCTTTTTGAAAATATTACAATAGAGTAATTAAATTGTATGTGATTGTCATGCTGCAGGTCATTGGTGCTGCTAAATGGGAGCAACCAAGCATATGCGCTGCAATGTGCTTTGATCTGATTCGGACAAGCAGCAGCATATTTTCTAACCTTAGCTTTTGAGGAAATATAAGTTAATAGCGACTAGAGAAGTGATTTTTGTTTGTCGATATTTTTAATAATTCTCAGTTTGTTTCATTTTATATGGCAGAAATATCACTTCCTGCAGAAGTGGCCAAGAAGGTTTTTGCTAAAAGTTGCCACTACAGAAAACATGGGCTGATTCTGCAGAGCATCAGGATGTAGACAGGTCATTCCACAGCTTTGGGGTTACAGCCTGGAAGTCTCTGTCACCTCAGGTTTTTAGCTGAGTACGTGGGACTGCTAGTAGGTGTAATGTTCCAGATCTGAGGGAACGGGTCGGCTGGTGAGGGTGAAGTAGTTCAATAAAGTAATCTGGGGCCTGACCGTGGAGGGATTTGTAGGTGAGAATGAGAATTAAAAACTGGTTTCTAGAGGTAACAGGGAGCCAGTAGGGGGATCATAACATGGGGGTGATATGAGACCGTATTTCTGTCCTGGTTAATCATTTGGTGGCACATCATCAGGTTGGCATGTTGTGACAAGTCTGGTTGTGTCATGTTTTCTCTTGGTCACTGTGCGTCACATTAAAATGAATTATTTGTGTCAAGATTGCCTCTGCTAATCTCCAGCTGTTGAAATGTTTGGATCATACCATCTCTTTCTCTCTACAAAACAATTACAATAACGTCCTTTGTGAAGGAATCACTAAAAACAAAACAAATATTACGTTGAATCTCAACAAACGCTAAGCCAATTTTTCACAGATGTGTGTGAAGTTATTATGGACAGCGGGCCGAATATAGACACTGCGGTTCATCTACCAATCAGACACGTTCATTGCAGGCCCTGCCCCCCGAAAGTCCCGGGAACTTTGAAAAGTACTACCCCCCCAAGCTGGGGCTTTTTAGGGGGGAAATTAGCTACCCCTGAACTAAATGTAGATGAGTTCAGGTTGTCACCGTGATGAAACATGTAAAATTTGTCCGTGAAAGTTAGTACCATGTACATCCAGAGGGTGGCACTATGATAGTATCAGCTGAATGAGTACATAAAAGTGTTCAGGGCTGGACCTTGATAATGTACATGAAATTTCAAATAGATTGAATAATGTATGGAGGAGTTACAGTAACTTCCTGTTTGATGGCATGGCATTTTGGGGCATGTTAAGGCCTCAAAATATGCAATTTATTAAGAGTTGAAATAATAAACACAAGGCTTCCAAGAGGGCCCTTGCACTAGGTTGCAAGCTCGGGCTCTAATAATGATAATTCCTTGCATTCTAATAGGGTCCTTGCTGCACTGCAGGGTGATTGGGCCCTAAGCAGATCAAATTTGTGATGAAGAGCTGTACCTTGGCAGAATAGTGCAATGGACAAGTTATGTCCAGTCTGCGTTAATGTAACGCAATAGTCTGATTTATAATTTTAACTTTATTGTGATGTTAAGTGAGAGCCTGGGAGTCCGTGTCATGGGTCGACTTCAATCTCACCTGCACACCTCAGGGCCCTGGAGGTATACAGGTCCTGTAGCAATGGCAGCCAAGTATCCGCTCTGAAGAGCTAATGATACGTTGCAGCCTTGTCCTTGACAGTGGCCATAGCATACCGGACTGTGATGGAGGAGGTGTTCAATGATGGTGGTGTAAAGCTGCACCATCACTGCTTTTGACAGGTTGAATTTCTTCAGTACATTCTCTCCTGAAGTTCAGCACCCACTAGAGGTCCAGACAGATGATGGTCCCCAGTAAGTGGAAGAACCCTAGGGTGGAAACCGGGGGGACTCACAGAGGGTGATGGGGGAAGGTGTGGCTACATTTTTTTTTAAATCCAGCACCATCTCACTCATCTTCAGAGCATTATACTCAACTTTGTTCTCCAAATCATACATATGACAACAGTAATGGAAATGTCAGGAGGTAGACAAAAACAGAAAGTGAGAGCAGGGGTAATAAATTCTTTAAAGCTCAGAATGTTCAATGTTTCCTAGGAGTGTTAAAAGGTTGGTCAGGTACTTCTTTTTTTTTACATTTATCACGACGATTATCATCTTTAAGGTGAAGCAGTGGTGCCCTCTGGTGGATAACAGATAACATGATACACAGCCAAGGAAGAAAACACATTTGGGTGGTCAGTGGGAAATTTATATCAGCAACAAGTAGTACAAAACCAGGACAACAAGAAGAAAGTTAATCATACATGATGAAAATGTCAGGAGGTAGACTAAATGACAGAACTTTAACGTAACAAGCTTTCCTTAAATTCTTATTTCTCTTCTTATAGTGTTGAATGTGTCCGAGTGTCAAGGCTTCACTCTGTAGTTTAAAGGGAATTAATATTTCTAAACCTGGACCCTTTTTTATTTCATTTTCTACATATTTCTGCAATGGCTGTCCAACAGGTACAAAATGTTCTAAGAAAGCTCCAGTAGATTTCTTCTTCTTCAGCCAGCAGCCACGACAAAGGCTGAGTGCTGAAGTTTAAGTACGACCACTAAATGTCCATGTTTGTGTCCGACAGGCTCAGATTGTTACTTTAGATGTTTGGTTACATCACTGAGAGGATCCCTACAGAGACAGAGCTTTGTGTTCAGGAGGAGGATGCTTCTTTGAAAGTAGAAACCAACGTTACATTGCTTTCGTTAGAGAACACCAGACTCCACAGCTCATTTAACTCGCCGAACACAGGAGATGCTTCTCTACTGCTGATTCGACTGGTTACACTTTGATTTAGTGTGACATACTTTATTCAATCTTAACCATGCATGTTATTAAAGTTTAAGTCAGTGTGTAATCTGGAATATAAATCCCAGTCTGTTTTGAGGGTCTCTCAGAACAAACTAACTTCCTGTGTAGCTTTTTCTAGTACTGTTACGGATGTATGTTTGTTCTGTCTTCCCTCCCTCCGTCACCTTCTCCCCTGCAGGTTCTTCTTAATTAAGGCAACAAGGTTTAACTGGCCTTAATATGGGTCATGTGCAGGATTCAAATCTTAATTTGTTGACCTAAGGATATACAGTCACATAAATGTCTCCAAAGCCGCCATGTTACCTCCCAGATCAAAGGAGTTGCAGCTTTTTGTGTTGTTGTTTTTTGGCTGTGAAACAACATGGAGGGCCTTTTCTGGGTCCAGTATCTGGAGCACGTAAATGAAAAAGATCTACTCATGCAGGGATCCTTTCCATGATTTTCACTACAGCCATTCCCACCAATCCCTTCAATGGTTATCTGCTTGTGTTATATCGATTGGCATTATTTGGTCCGTTGACTGCAGACTACTTTTATAACAGCACCTGAAGGAGCGGAGCTGAAACAGGTCAAACATTCTGATAAGCTTCATTCCAATCTAATCAGGATTATTGTGTTATATCTATGTAATTATAATAGTTGACTATAAAAAGCTACTTCTTCACACTCATGTTATATCCCAGATTTGGACATATGACATCGTCTCATGCTCCTCTGCCCCTAATTTAATATTATGTAACATATACTCTGTTTGCATAGCCAGTCCTAAACAAAAACCTAACTCCTTGTGAAAACAAGCAGCGAGAGTCACACTGATGAGTCAGCTCTCTCTGTAACACGTCCTTCACACTAACGGCATAATAAACTCCACAACAAGCTGAAGCAGTGGCATTTCTGGAGTTAGCAACTCCACATTTTCTGCTGGAGGTGAAAACAACAAACAATGAGGGATGTAACGATACACTCAACTCACTTCAGTATGATTTTTATAAGGGTTTTAGCAAACTGTTGATTAGGATCTTTCATTTAGCCTTTTTTATGGCCTACATTGCTGTACTTCCTGCTTTAAAAAACAGGTTTTATTTTGAAAGGACACAAAAGGTACTTCCGCTAGATCATAAAGTTACAAAGCAAATAAAAACAGCAAAAGGCACGAAAAATGTTGGATGTTTAGCGCCCCTAAAGAGGCAAAAGCTCTTAGATGTAACAGACAACGGCTGTTTTAGAAAGCACCTGCTACATACTATCTACAAATGTAGTATACAGTATGTACAGCATACTGCATGCTGTACATACTGCGTTTGAAGGTAGTCTGTAGTATGACTGTTCTGTTGGATCCAGGAAGTTTTAGCATACTGCAGATTTTGCTCTTGTTCACATACTACTGCATACTGAATTTTGGCCAAATCAGTACATACTGCTAGTATAGTAGGCGGTTTGAAAACAGCCAACATCTCTCTCTCTCTCTGACACCTGCAGGTGCAGTGACAGTGCTTGCAACACAGTCACAAGTAGTAGTACTAGTAAAGAGAGAGAAATTTTGAGAGAGGATTTTCCTCTAGTTTGTCAATAGCAGAAAGCTAATGGTTAAAAATAAAGTGAAATGTTAAAATGGTGGTCAGACATCCTTTAACGGGATCCTTTGGCGGTATCGTCTTTCTGGGAGACACTTTATCCTCAGCTGCAAACTCTTTACCTGCTGCTGCAATGTCTGTATGACCCCTTACGGACAAGAAGCACGTAATGATGTCTGATCATTTTTTCATCTCAGTGATTTAAATTTTCTCTACAGATTTCTAAATGCCTGACGAGGTAAAGTTACATCCCAAGAGAGAACCCTTCATCTGAAGCAGACAGGTTGACTGATCAGGATGAAGTTTAGTGATTATTTCATTATTAATCTAGCAGGACAACGCTGCTAATCGTAGCTTCGCTTCAGGTTAGTGCTTTCATACTATCAGCATTAGACTGTGGTTCTGTTCAAAGATGTAGACCTGACACAGTTCAAACCCAAACCTTCAGTAAGAATAAAACCGTCTGTCAGACTTTAAGGGAGTTTGTCAGATTCAGCTTGAACATGACGACTTTCGAGCTGTGGTCCATTAAACTCTATAATCTGGGCAAATAAGAGTATCAGATCAAAACTGGGTATCAGCAGGTACTAAATATAAAATAATCAGATTCAGATCGGCTCATCGGGTCTATTGACTAGATCGCAATGCTCATCAGGCAGCTGCTGGAGCTAACACAGGTCACTATCACAATTTCAAATTAAATGTGGAAAATAAAATCACTATCTCTTCATTTCCTTGTGTTAAAAACTCATTCTTTGACTTCAGCATGAAACATTTTGGAGCTTATGTTCCTTTAGTTTGTTTTCTTTACCTTTTAAATGTTTAAAACTTGTTGTTGTTCTTTCTGTATCTAAACCGAGTAGTGATAGTGCCGTACGAGTATCTAGTGTGAAAAGGAAAGGTTTGAGAAGCTTAAACTTCAACCTCTGGAATCAGTAATGTTTCCATTTACTTTCATTAACTTCATTTGTAATTCTAACTCCTCTGTGTTTGCTGGAGTGTATAAACTGCTAAAGCCTCTAGAAATAACTTGAATCCCTTAAACTGTGAGTCTGAAAAGTCCAACAAACTCCTTCAAAGTGTGACAAACGTCCTCTAAGTGAAAACAACTGGTTAAAATAAGTTTGGTTACTCTGAGCTCAAAGTGAAGCTGATATGACACGTGTAGAAGGCGTGACCGACAGAGCAGCTGTTCACTGGTCTTTGTCGGGTTTGTAGATGGACAGGGTCCGGGCTGATGGGTCGGTGGCGTTGATCCAGCGGGGCATCCAGTAATGCGACAGCCAGTCGGCCCGGCCGGGGAAGTGCTTCTCAAACACCTGCCTGAAGTAATAGGCCTCTTTGGTGGGAGGAGGGAGGTGAGGGAACGTCTTGTGAGCTCTCTCCATCTGATTGTCGTTCACCTGAGAGAAGACAGTGAGCAGGGCAGACACTATGAGGACAGAGACGACTCTTTAAATCAACTTATCTTATTCATCTTAATTCAAAAATTAAAAAGTGTGTCTTTGCAGAGCGTGTGTAGATCCTCATCAGGACAGGAGGGGGAGAGTGAGAGGGGAGCTTGTCCTTTTGAATCAGTGCAGTTTTCTCAGATGGATAAAATCATTGTAACTATTTAAAGCTTAGAAGTACAGTCATGTTTAAAAAGCTGCTGTGTAAAGTTGTGTGCTTGTTGTCGTATGAGGTCAGGGAACTTTAAGGAGTGTGTTTATCTGTGTTCATATTTCTATTCTATTCTATTTTGAAAGCCCTCGTTAATACACAAAACCATTTTTGCAATACCGCAACAGATTCCATAACCAAAGTATCTTTCAGTTTGCAGATGACATCAGACGATGATGAGGTCCCCTAGAGCAGGACTTCCCAAACTTTTTAGCCTGTGACCCCAAAAATATAAGTGCGAAAGACTCACGACCCCCAATGTCCCTCAAAATGATTGAATGTCGCTTCATTCAGCTGGTCTGTAGAAAATCAGCCTACCTATATGAGCATGTGTCTGTGTTTCCTGTGCCGTTATGAATTAACCTACTGCTACTGATGCTTTTGATTATTAACTGTTCACTAACCCTAAACTTAGGAGTTATCTGGCAACAAAGAAAGGCAGAAAACTCATTACATTTTCTATTTTTGAAATTTTTGTTAAATGTACTATTTTTAGATAAATTAAGAAAAAAAAATTCTGGAAGACATCTAACGACCCCCCCTTTGTGTCTCACGACCCCCCCAGGAGGTCCCGACCCACACTTTGGGAACCCCTACCCTAGAGGAACCATGTGAGGGAGCTGTCTGTATGGCACAATCACAACAATCACTCCCATAATGTGGCAAAATATTATCAGAAAACCCAAATCTGTTCAGCTTCTAGTTAACAATAATAAAACCCTTCAAATGGCTAACTCCCTTAGATTCTCAGTCATCCCTCTCCGGGTCTTTGACTACGGACGGATGGTCAAAAAGTCACAACAGCAGTTATTGTTTCTGAGATGTCTCCAGAAGCATGGAACGTCCAGAGGAACTCAAAGGGAGCATATTGGGGATGTTACAGTACGGGAACATGAACTAATAAAGAGGATCGCTTCAAAACTGGATCACGGCTTCCATAGCATCATCAGTTTAGTGAGTAATGTGTAACTCATGTAATGACTTATTTTAACTCCACTACTATTTGCAGCACCTGGGAATGTATCTTGTTACTTTAAAATACTTGCTCAACACTGAGGATAATATAAAACTCATCTCACCCAGTCTGTTTTCAGAGCATGTATCCACAGGTGGTAAGACCTGTGCACAGTAGCGCTTAGTGTCTGTGTCTCTGCTATTTTTTTTATTATTCCTATGCTGCCCCTTATTTACCTTTCAGAAAAGCCAATCTTTGCAGCAATAATAAACATGTTAACAGCCTGGTTCAAAACACGAGTTTAGGTCTGAATAGCTCAGGGGGGATTTTATCATAACCTTTTATTTTCGAAGGTATTAAACTTACAAGTTTTACCCAAATAAGGGCATGCTTGAATTGATTGACAGGCGGACACCCTGTAACTGTTAGCGAAAAGGCTAAAGGCCCGCCTCTGTACCTCGAAGATAGGACGAAGATAGGTTGTGTTCAGCATTTCCAATATGGCACCCGCTGACAATTTCAAAACAGTGCTTCAGCAACAGATGGTTGACGTCACGGATACTACATCCATTATTTATACAGTCTGTTATTTACTGATGTTATATATTTATTACTATTGTTTTTTCATGTACCTGATTCTGATTGGTCATTTAAAAAGAATGATTTAAAGACAAGTATAAGATCTCTTAGATACAAACTCAGTCATTTATAATTCATCAAACACATGCTGAGAGACAAAGACAGGTCCTTGGTGTCTCAGCTCTCAGCCCTGCAGTGAAACACTCACAATAGACTCCAGGTGCTCCTGCAAGCAGGTGTACCAGGACTTCTTCAAAGACATCATCCCGTCACTGAAGGCCTCTTTACGCCTCCACAGGATCTCATCAGGGATCAAGTTTAGACCTTTGAAGGAGTCCCTCAGAAGATGCTTCTCCACTCCATGCTGCGGAGAAAACACAACCCGACTGTTTCAGTGAGAAAATGATGCAAAGCATGTTCAGACAGCACAGCAGGAGGGATTATCAGCTGACCTTAGGAGTCCTCATATCTTCAGGCAGAGAGAGGTAGTACGCTGTGAGTCTGTGGTCCAGGAAAGGCACTCTGAGCTCCAGACTGAGAGAGGGAGGAAGATCAGGGATCAGCTGTTCAAAAATAATCTGATCAGATTAAAAATAATCTGATTAAAGATATCAAATTCTGAAATAAAAGTACATCAACAGAGGAGGTCAGGCAACCAAGTTAAGTTTTTATGCTGATGAAATCTCCAGTTAGTGCTGTTCAGGATTATCCTGATCCCAGCAGAGAGCTGGATTCAGGCTGGATTACAGGAGCTACCTGTCATAAAGCTTTATGTCAAACAATACAACGTTTTGAAGATGATGTTGAAACTTTAGAGGTGTTATGAAATATTTGGCTCTTGAATTGCTGAGTGGATAGATTTGACGAAAGTTGTGCTCAAGATTTGGTTGTTATTACTCAAGACAAACACTTTTAATCCAAATTCACCACATATTGCCTCTGTAGAAACCATTACAACTTTAAACACATTCTTATAGTTGAATTTAGCAGCTGCAGATGTGCTTAATGTGTAGGCATAATACATGAGGGCATTCAGCTCTGCTGGTGTTCTTCACCCCAACTTTTTGCAACAGGGTGTGGAGCATCACAACTCAGCATGCATGACGGACAGTAATGTCTGTATCACAGGCAGATCCTGCTGCACAGCAGGCGGCTGAAACAGTCCCCGACATGTGTATGGGTGCGAGGGCCCGTTCATCGCCCCTTGCAGCTTCAATTTAAAGTATTTTTTATGATCATGCCTTTTATTACTTTACCATCTCTGTTGTTTCTGTCTCTCAGATCTTTTGTGGAGCACTTCGGGCTGCATGCTTTCATGTATGAAAGGTGATAAATAAAGTTGAGTTGAGATGAGCTGAGTAAGGCTTTTCATCAAGACAGCTCAAATTAACATCTCCAAGTGCTTTTACACAATATTAGTTATCCCTCATGTCAGTCCATTAAGTCAGTGTTTTTATCAAATCTGATTTACTGGAAAAAATGCAGCTAATGCACTCCCAGTCTTGAAAAGTAATTGTGCAGCAGAAGTATTCAAAAGTTTTGGAATGATGAGCTTGGGGCTGGATATAGTGGGGTTTTATTCTGTGTGGAGTGTACCTGGCCTGTCTTTTTGCATGATATCAGAGGGGGATAATGATGCAGTGAAGGTGTTACCCGTGTGCAGCAGTGGTGCGATCAGCGCGGAGGACATCAAACAGGTAGAGCTCTTTCATCAGGCGAACGCTGTCCTCTGCAGCTGCTGCAGGAGTCGGAGCCTGAAAGAAGAACGCACCTCTGTCAGAATCTACACTTCATATTTAACATTCACCAGATGGATTTAACATGTCCAACGCATGTTTGTAGAAGCACCCATGACACTGATATGTTAAAGGTCACACCGCTGAGATACCCGCCAGATCATATCTCTGACTGTTCAACAGAACTCAAGTCTGATCTGAGTGATAATGTAAAGGCTTCAGCTGCAGGATAAAACATGTCACTGTTATAAATGTGTCACATCAATCATACATAAAGGAAAAAGAAACATGTTTAAAAAATCTTGAAATACTTTGACAGTTTCAAGTGATTGCGATTGAGAAAAAGATGAAACCAGAATACTGTGCACGAGACAGGAGCTGGACGTTTGGATAAATTCAGTGCAAGTTAAACAGTGTGAGGGGGTTTAGCCTTTGGAATGCTGTTTGGAATAGACTATAAAAAATAAATACTATGGTTTTCAAACTTTCTTTACTTTTTGATTTCCATTGTTTTTACATTTAATAGTACTGAAAGCAACAGAACTTTTAAAAAATCAAAGGATCTGTCGTCAAATTTTCAACTAAAAGCAGAAACGAGCAGAAGAGTGCTGAGGTGTGTTCTGGCTCTGGCTGTTGAGGTCGGTCGATTCAAAAATATCCCAGAGGAAAACAGACTCTGTGAGATATGTGATTTGAATGAAGTGGAAACAGAGTCCCATTTTCTTTTGTACTGTAAAAACTATGATGACCTCAGAGAGATATTGTTTCAAGAAATTGCCTGTAAAAATCCTGAAATATTGTGGTAGACCGATGTGCAAAAACCAAATTGGTTGTTTAATTTTGACGTGTTTAAACTTGTTAATTTTGTCTCAAAAGCCTGGAAAAGAAGACAAGTAGATTTAAGTAGTGTGCCTTTTTATTTTTATATTTAATTCTGTTATAATTTTCTCCCCCAGTTTCCTTACCAGGAATGATCATGCTGTGAGCTCTGACCCTGGACTGTACAAATGTATGGTGTCTTGTAAGCCCATGCGGGCTGGGCATATGATTGTATGCATGACACAATAATAAAATAAAAACTTCAAACTTCAAACTTCATGTTATTTTTCATGAAGGGTGCAATATTTGGACGTCTCTGCAACTCTAAAGTACATCATGCTGTGATGTTGGTCTTTGCTCTTCTGACTCTGCTTTTCCTGCAGGCCTCATCTTTTTTTGAGAACCTTACATGGCTCTGAATATGAACTTCTTTGAGTTTGTTTTCCTGTTTTATGTGCTGGATACTCTTTTACTGAATTACAGTCACTGCTCTCAAACTTTACTGTAGTTTCTTTGTGAAACCGTGAAAAGTCACATCACAGTTTTCCTTGCTTCTTTGTGTGTCAGTATAAGCACTGTCAGTATCAGTGGTAGTAGGATGTTTATCATTTCTGGAGGACTTGCCTTGTGGAAGTAAATGTATCCCTGAGTCAGCTCGTCCGCTCCCTCTCCAGAGAAGATCACCACACTGTCCGACTTCTCCCTGATGTACTTTGAAACCAGGTACATCCCTGCAGAGAGACGGCTTTCATTACAAAGAGGCAACACACAAACCTGTCAGATCAGAGGATGGCTTCTGTAATGAATAAACAAGGCTAAGTCAGCCGTGAATAGAGTGCCCCGGTCATAGAGGGTGATCTGAACAGACATGATGTTCACTCAAATACTGTGCACTTCCATTTTTTGCACTGACATATTTCTGTAATGTACAGCAAAAAAAAAAATGAATGAAAGAGTCCCACATGTAAGACAACAGTTCATTTGAAGTCTGTGCTGTATTTTTGAGGATATTTTGTCTGCTTCACCTTGATGTGAGCAACCATTTCATTTGGGACTATGTTTCCATCTGCACCACAACTCTGTATCCTTCCACACAAGGCACACAGTATTGGATCAGCAGTTTGAGTAAGTGTTATTTTGAAAGGCAAGCAACAAATACAAGAAAATATGGACATTAGAGATCACTTGAGTAACTGTAATAGAAACAGAGACGGGGTGAGATGTTGTATTCTCTATTTGTTCGCTGTCCTGATGGTTGGGTTAGTATTCTTAAGCAGGAGTCTTGTAGGATTATTTGGCATTTGAAACACAGAAAAATGACTCATGCAGGTGTGGAATTGTCTCGTTTCTGTACATTGTTGATGTTTACGCAAAGTGCAGCTAACCTGCTGTCTCACTGAACAGAACTTTCTGAAATCTATACGGTGACTGGGACACTTTCTGGAAAACACGGGCCAGGACCGACTGTGAAATCTTCAGAGAAGTGGATTTTTTTAAATACAGTCTGCAGTGGCCACAGCCCCTGATGTCTCACACAGCCGACATACAGACAGCATTATTCTTTTTTATGCAACGCTTTTTCTTCTCTTAAATCATTTGGTATTTGAAAATTCCAATAATTGCAGACCATTGTCTATCAATGCCTGGTGGACTCGTGTTCAAACACTACTCTGAAGAAGCAGTGATGGGTTATATAGCTCAGTAAATGTCCGGCATGCCACCCCCTCTGACCTCTGACTGTTAAACTAACACCAGTGAATCCAGAGTGATTCAAAGCAGGCAGTCAGGAGGAAAGAGGAATGCAGCGATGCAGCAGACACATGCAGAAATGTGAGCCGTTCAAACTCTCACAGACAGAAAACTGCTGGTTCCTTTTATTATATTAACACATTAGAATTGTATTCAAATCATCATCAATAGGGATGCATGATATTATCAACTTAATGTCTATCAGCAGATAACAGCTTACAAAGTTAACTATCAATATTGACAAGTATGACATTTCTGCTATTATGTACACCTGATAAGGTGACGCATTATTAATGCACAAGCAATGACAACTTGCATGCCCAAACAGCAAGCTTCAACATGTCGGCCGTATTAAAGTATTCTGAGGTGTGGGAAACAACTACAAACTCCAACACTCCTTTAACACCTTCAATGTCACTGCATCACAAGAACCGTCATCTTGAGCAGCACCAAGAGCTGCCAGGGTCAGACACGACATATGGTCTGGTGGCCCGGGCCCAGTAAAGTTTAGGCAAGCTGAGAAACGAAGCCAATTCGGATTAGCTCATCACCGGGCCAATCAGAATCTTCTTCTTTGTTTTAATTGGCAATAAAAGTCTGAGATGTATGCTTGATTGATTATCTGAAATACATGTGGGGAAGACAGGCAAAATGTGGGGGGCGTGGTCTCGCAGTCACATTGAAAAAATGGAGGTGAAGGAGGTGTGTGGGGCAGAGAGCCAGAGGTGCTTTCTACCTTTGTGGAAGACTGAATTCTCATGGGTGAAAAACGGTGAAAACAAAGATCAGTCATGTATAGTCTGCAAACGTCTCCCTGTGAAAGCCGATCGAGTGGGTTCGTTTTTCAAAGGGATGGACGACTATGGAACGCAGCACGGTTTAAGTTAAGTCCATGTATCATCGACCATTAGGGACAAAATAAATATTGTCTTTACTCCTCAACTCGTTCTTTAGCATGCTGACTCACCGACAGAGGCACGAATGGTGGTGATGTCATAGGTCTCCAGGTGGAGGATGACTTCCTCCACAGCCTGGATGCCTTCCTCTGCTGTGAAGTTCACCTCGTGGTGTTCACTGCCAATGTGAGCTGCAACCTGATAAACAAAAAACAGCCGACTTAAAACCCAGAGACCTAAAATCGCAAACTTCACATGGAATCAGTAGTACATCATTGTTTAGCGTTCGGACTTGTTACAAAAACTGTTAAAGTAAGGTGAGGTGTTCGACAAAACTGACCTTACGAGCAGCGATGATGTCAGGACTGCCCTCTGACCCGATTGAAAACGTCTGAATGGGATACTGCAGCTTCTCCTCTTTGGCCAGCTTCACCAGTGTGGCAGCAACCAAACTGGAGTCCAGACCACCTGAAGGAGGATCATAAACATGAACCACATTAATCCAAACCTGTCCTGCACCTGTCCTGAAGTAACCAACTCATCTGCCTTACAAATATCTCAGCGGCTCTCTTCAAAGTTGCTAAATTGCCTAAAAAACTAGTCAAAGCAAACGGTTGATGATAAATAACTGTTTAATTTCCAACACACTTAAAATGACAAACTACTTGACTACAGTATCTATCTTTCACAGTGGTCTGGATTTTACTTCTGGAAGTGTTCTGGTTTCTGGTTTGTAGTCTGAGTAGCATTGATCAATCAGGTATCAGCAGGTTTTGGTGTTTGTAGGAAAATGGAGTGTCTGTATGGAGAGCAAAAGCAGGAGGAACACAATCTAGCGTAATGAACAAACAAACATGGACAACAAACACTGCCACAAAAATCATACGCCTCCCCACACCAAACCTGTCCCAACCTGAGCTAGCACCGTAACACTGGACCCCCAACACCCCCTCTAATCATTCTTCACACTGCTCCCATCTGGTCGCAGATACAGATCCCCATACTGCAGACAAGCCCGGGTTTGGCAGGAACTTTGTCCTGTCCGCCATAGCACTTCTAAACAAAAGACCCCAGTAATGTGCCCTGTTTATATATATATATATATATATATATATATATATATATATATATGTGTTATGTGTGTATGTGTGTCCTTTGTGTCTATACAGTGGACATCAAAAGTCTACACACCCCTGTAAAAAAGCCAGGTTTTGTGATGTAAAAAAATGAGACCAAGATAAATCATGTCAGAACTTTTTCTACCTTTAATGTGACCTATAACATGAACAATTCAATTGAAGAAAAAAACAAAATCTTTTAAGGGGAAGAATAAAAAACTAAAATAATGTGGTTGCATAAGTGTACACACCCTTTAACTAATAATTGTTTGAAGCACCTTTTGGTTTTATAACAGCACTACGTTTCTTTTGTAGGAGTCTATTAGCATGGCACATCTTGACATGGTGATATTTGCCCATTCTTCTTTACAAAAAAGCTCCCAATCCATCAGATAGTGAGGGCATCTCCTGTGCACAGCCCTCTTCAGATAAACCCCACAGATATTCAATTGGATGCAGGTCTGGACTCTGGCTGGGCCATTCCAAAACTTTAATCTTCTGGTGAAGCCATGCTTTTGTTGATTTGGATGTATGCTTTGGTCTGTTGTCGTGTTGACAGGTGAAATTCCTCTTCATCTTTATCTTTCTAACGGAGGCCTGGAGGTTTTGTGTTAAACTGACTGGTTTTTGTGTCTGTTCATACTTCCCTCCACCTTGACTAAGGCCCCGGTTCCAGATGAAGAAAAACAGGCCCAAAGCATGATGCTGCCTCCACCATGTTTCTCCTCGTGTCTGGTGTTCATTATGTCATGTGCAGTGTTTTTTTAATGACAAACATACCTTTTGGAATTATGGCCAAAAAGTTCAACCATGGTTTCATTAGACCATAAAACATTTGCCACATGCTTTTGGGAGACGTCATGTATGTTTTTGAAACATTTTGACAGGCTTTGACGTTTTTCTTCAAAAGAAAAGGCGTCCGTCTTTATAGCCACCCTACCCATAGCTGAAACATATGAAGAATAGGAGAGATGTTGCCACTTGTAGTACACAGCCAGTACTTGTCAGAAATTCCTGCAGATCCTTTAATGTTGCTGTAGGCCTCTTAGAAGCCTCCATTAGCAGTTTTCTTCTGGTCTTTTCATCAGTTTTGGAGGGATGTCCAGTTCTTGGTAATGTCACTGTTGTTCCATATTTTCTCCACTTGATGATGACTGTCTTCACTGTGTTCCATGGTATACCTAAGGCCTTGGAACATGTTTGTACCCTTCTCCTGACTGATACCTTTCAACAATGAGATCCCTCTGCTGCTTTGGAAGCTCTCTGTGGACCATGGCTTTTGCTGTAAGATGCAACTAAGGAAATGTCATGAAAATCCTCCTAGAACAGCTGATCTTTATTGGGATTAATCAAAGTCACTTTAAATTATGACAGGTGTATACTGACTACTACTAGTCATGAGTTTGAATGTAATTGGTCAATTCTGAACACAGCCAGATCACCAGTTATAAGAGGGTGTGTACACTTATGCAACCACATTATTTTAGATTTATATTTTTTATTCTTCCACCCCAAAAAAATCTTTTTTTTTCAATTGAATTGTTCATGTAATAGATCACATTAAAGGTGGAAAAAGTTCTGACATGATTGATGATACATCACAAAACCTGGCATTTTAACAGGGGTGTATAGACTTTTGCTCATGGGTTCATGTGAGATGTGTGGGATGATGTGCACCAATTGTTGTAAGGCTGGGTGGGTGTTTATTATTTATGATCTCCGTGTATGTATACTTGTACAGACTGTGGCAACACATTTCCTTGCTAAGGGCAATTAAGATCTATCTATCTATCTATCTATCTATCTATCTATCTATCTATCTATCTATCTATCTATCTATCCATCCATCCATCTATCACATCCTGGGTCCCTTCATTGGTAATCGAAGGAGGATTTATTTCTCTCTATAAACAAATATCTGCATGAAGAGCAGCTAACAATCTGTTCTAGATCAAACATTTACACTGAGACACAAATCTGCTTGATGCTGTGTCACTAAAGACGACCAGCGTTTCTATTTCCTAACTTCTTGAAATTTATCAGAAATTATGGCCTCCGACCTCCATTCAAAAAACAAACATTTGAAAATCTGCATCATGATGTTATTTCAGCAAACTTTTGACCCATGAATTGTAAGGAAATTACATGAAATCACATCTTTTTCAGGTTCATACTGTTGAAGAAAAACCAGAGCCTCTGTGGAACTTAATATTCCCTGTGACTGTTTTCTCCTGCGTTTAATCAAAGCTCCAGTGAGGACCTTTCGGTTTGTGCTGATTTTGGCATCCCCAGCAGTTAATTGGGCCTCTTATCTCTTTGCTGATTTTGTCCCACACATGTGTAACTAGTGTGAATAATTTGTCTCTGTTTGGGTCCAATCCTGCTTTTCCTGAACTGTTAGGAAGAAGACTTGAAAGTACAAATGGAGACTGAAACTTGTGGGTAAAATGTTAACTGTGGTTACAAATCAATGGAGATGTGGGGTAAATTTTTTCTGGTAACTTCTATGAGTGGGGGTGCTATCTGATGGACATTTGAAGAAAGGGTTAGAATTGTCTGGAGCCCCAGTAAAGAGGTCTAACAAACACAGTCCTAAACCCAAGCAGTGAAAATGGATGGAGCTGTTTTACTTTGGTAGCGTCACATTCTTTCTCACCCACAGAAACCCATTAACTACCATTCTCTCTCACTCTGTGCCAGATGCCTGCCGACTGTCTCCTGTCCCTGTTACTTCATCCCTTAATCCAGCCACTCCTCCTGTCACCCCTTCCCTCCAATCCTTACACAAGTTTTCCCACTTTCATTCTCTCATTCAGCCATGCAGGTAATTAACCAGGAATTTTCCATGGACTCCCTGCCAAGACGCCATAAACCGACTGCATTGACTCTGAAGCCAGAATTGTGCCTGCACATGTCTGATTACCTGACAGAAGACAGCCTATTCTCCTGTGAGCCATGAGACGCTTTCTCACAGCGTTCTCAAACAGCATTCTGATGTTGCTCTTCACTGTTTCCTCCTCGAAACCTGTAGGGACATCATTGTTTACTAAAAGTTTAAACCCACGCTCACCATGTGACCAAATTAACATGAGTGAACAATAAGAAGTATCTTACTTGTAGGTAGTCTCTCCACAGTGTCGTAAACTGCATGAGCAGGCTCCTTCGTGCAGCAGTGAAACGGCTCCATTTGAATTGACTTAACTTTGCCGCTCTGCTTCAAATCAAAGACCTCAAAGTGCCCGGGTAGGAAGGGGGTGATGTTGGCAGGGGTGGCCATCGTATGAGTTATGTCTGTAAGACCTTGGAACAGAGTTACGGCAGATTAAACACAGACAGAAAGCTTTAAAACATCTGTCACAAGAGTATGACAGACCCAGAATAAAAGAAGGGAAATCCACGATGGTGGTACCTTTGGCTTCTGAGCAGACTGCGAGGAATCCATCATCTGTGAGGAGTCTGAACAGAGGCCGCACACCATACGTATCTCGTCCCAGAAAGACTTTTCTGTTGGATGTGTCCAACAGAACAAATGCAAAGACGCCATCCAGGAGGGTAGCCATCTTCTGGATGCCAAAGCGGTCATACAGATGGAGCAGAATCTCCCCGTCCACTTTGGTCTGGTGGTCAAACTCAAACTGCTTTTTCAGCTAAAAGATCAACGACAACACAGAAAATACAGACTCTTAGTTTCCTGAAGTCTACTCAGAGAGGATTTTACTTGGATAAGAAAAGACAGGGGATTGAAAAGAAAGTCTGGTGTGATCAGAGGTTAAGGAAAATAACTCAAAGTGCGCTCAGTGTCAGGTGTGTTGTCTTGCTTTGTTTTCAGGGTGGTGGTGGTCAGGGTGGTGGTGGTGGTGGTGATCTAGATGTGCAGCCAAAACACTGTGGGAATTGGTGCACATGTTTGCGGCACATGTTTTATCTCCAAGGCTTTTCATAGCTGGGAGCTCACATAACATGCATCTAAATACAGGCTGGAAAGATCTCTTACACTGTTCACGTCTGAAACTAGAGCTCCAACTATAGTCTCATTCGACCTTTTCACCTAAAAACAGGTCTCCAAAAATAAAGAGTGAAATCCACAGTTTTCATGAAGAGAATAATTACAGCAGCTCTTTCAGAAACAGAGCAAACATGACACTGAAATTAGATCTTCAAATGATTTACAAATTGACTCCAGCACCTTTGAGACTAACATTAGCAGAGCTAGCACCACCAGCCTTCAGTCCTCCTTTCCAGGTTCACCTCCACATGTCTGTGCTGGTGATATGTTACCTTGGTCGAGTGGATATATGTCAGTTTAACCAGACACAGCTTACCTACAACTTTATCTCCATTTACTAGATCTGACAAACCACGCCATGCTACAAGTAACAACCTTGTGCGGGTTAACGTCCAGGTATATTATAGCATTTCAACATGCTAAGGATACGATTTTCCCAGACTTCTTTATGGCTGAAAGAAACCCAATTTGTGCTCAACAGACTGCTGCATAAACTGTTATTTGTGATCCTTTTATTTTGCCTTTTTTATAGTTTTATGCAGAAGTTGCTGTTTTTTTTATAATGAGCATGCTTTTATAATGAAAGGTACATTTGATCATGAAGTTATGATAGCAGATAAAAACAAGAACGATCAACAGTAAATGTCTGCCCCGTCTGTACGCCTCTATTCAGCTGCTGATGAGAGATGTGATGGCGTTGGTTAGAGGAGTCAGAGGTAGATAGTACCCTCTGCTGTTCAAAAAGGGTATCACAATTTATTTTTTTTGTACTAATTTTAATCATCCCTTATGTGTACCAACTTTTTACTTTCATGCAACTCGAGGTACCATCTCTAACCAAAGACTGTATAAAAAATGGACGTAGTATCCGTGACATCACCCATCTGTTCCTGAGCGCTTAGTGTGAGGTAAAGAGGCGGGCTTTGAGCCTCCTAGCCAACAGCTACAGTGTTCCTGCCTGTCAATCAAGTCAGTCATGTCCTAAAATTGGCAAAACTGGTAATTACAATATCTTCTGAACCGTCGCATTAGAAAAAAATACTTCCCCCGAACAGTGTGTGCCGATAGAGAAATTAGCTTTGTAGACCCAAGCTGTTTTTTGTACCAGGCTGTAAACATGTTTATTTCTGCTGTAAAGATTGTCTTTTTTGAAATGGTGTCTATGTGGTTTCGGGTGTTTCTGCAGCTAGCCTCAAGTGGATACTTGATTAATTCCAATTTATAACACTTCTGCATGGGCTTCATATTTTGAGGGCAGAGGTTGTCACTTGTCTCTTACCTAAACCTCACAAACTGACCATGTATACTGATATCATAGTGATGTATTCTTAAAACGCTATCCAATGATAGCTTTCTTTTCCTTACCGTGTGATGGTTGTAAATCTCTCCGTTGTAGCAGAGCCAAAGGAAGGGAAACTTCTTGATGCGTAAGGGCTGCATACCGTACAGCTGGTCCACAATAGCCAGCCGGTGGAAACCGAAACAGCAGTTGGTGTGGCCGTTAACATTCTCAAAGCGGAAGGCGTCCGGGCCCCGGTGAGCAATCTTCATGGCACTAGTGCACTGAACTGACAGGCACTCATCACTGCCAAATAAAGCCCAGATCCCACACATTTTACCTCTGCATGGAAAAAACAGAAAACATGTTTAGATTCAGGTAGCACTGCATTAAAAACAGACATGACTCTGTAGTGGAAGTCACTGCATTAAAAACAGACATGACTCTGTAGTGGAAGTCACTGCATTAAAAACATACATGACTCTGTGGTGGAAGTCACTGCATTAAAACAGACATGACTGTAGTGGAAGTCACTGCACTAAAAATACACATGACTCTGTAGTGGAAGTCACTGCATTAAAAACATACATGACTGTAGTGGAAGTCACTGCATTAAAAAAACATACATGACTGTAGTGGAAATCACTGCATTAAGAGCAGACATGACTGCAGTGGAAGTCACTGCATTAAAAACATACATGACTGTAGTGGAAGTCACTGCATTAAAAACAGACATGACTGCAGTGGAAGTCACTGCATTAAGAACAGACACGACTGCAGTGGAAGTCACTGCATTAAAAACACACATGACTCTTTAGTGGAAGTCACTGCATTAAGAACAGACATAACTTTTTAGTCAAAGTCACTGCATTAAAAACAGACATGACTCTGTTGTGGAAGTCACTGCATTAAAAACATACATGACAGTAGTTGAAGTCACTGCATTAAGAACAGACATGACTTTTTAGTGAAAGTCACTGCATTGAAAACAGACATGACTGTAGTGGAAGTCACTGCATTAAAAACAGACATGACTCTGTAGTGGAAGTCACTGCATTACAAACAGACATGACTCTGTAGTGGAGATCACTGCATTAAAAACAGACATGACTCTGTAGTGGAGATCACTGCATTAAAAACAGACATGACTCTGTAGTGGAAGTCACTGCATTGAAAACAGACATGACTCTGTAGTGGAGATCACTGCATTAAAAACAGACATGACTCTGTAGTGGAAGTCACTGCATTACAAACAGACATGACTCTGTAGTGGAGATCACTGCATGTGCTTAAATTCACTTCAAAAAAACATTGTCTTAAAAGCTGAACCAATGCAAGGAGGAAACCAGACAAACAAGAAGACCTTACACATTTCAGCATGACTCAAACCACATTCTTCTCCTATTATAGCATGGCTTTGTAGTAGAAGAGTCCAGGTGCTCCAGTCCAGACTTGTCACCCATTGAAAAACATATGTAATTAAAAATTCAAAAAAGCTGCAGAAAAACAGATTAGATCTTCACACTGTAACTCCAGTATTTTTAACCTTAACACTTTTTTTCTTTCTTTTTTTTTTCTTTACATGTCTCGGGATCCTTACGACTCACAGCTGCAAAACTTTGTTGCTTCCATCTGGCCCCCACAGTAAAGTCCTTAATGTCTGCTTTAAAATCCCTGTAGGCCAATGTCCCTGATCAAAGTATGGGTCCACTACAGGCCTGGTTTTGCTCTGACAAGCTCAGATTAATCATCAAAGTCCTTGACCTCACAGAGCAGTTAAAAACTTCAAGATAAAACCTTCTGGTTTCCTACAATGCTGTCTCCAAAGCTTCCAACCTCCACACACAGAAAGGTCGTTTCTTCTTTTACACTCATCAACTTCAAAGTTCTTACTAATATTCTCATAAATTACGAAGAAGATGTCTTTAGTTTATGTTTTTGTCGCCTTATTTCTTGCATATGACATCGACACACTGACACATATCTCGTAAGGGTTGTATTTTGTGAAAAGTTTTGGTTGTTTATCTTTTGTATTTGAATCTGAACACTTTTTTTTAATACAATGATGTGATGTTTTAAGTTTTTGGTCCTTTTGTGTCCTGCTCCTGAAGAGTTTACAATAAAACTACAACTAACAACACAAGTAATGAAGAATTAAGTTAAGAATCAATAAAAAAAAAGTTGAAGTCCAAAAGTCATACAAATAACAAATGAAGAAGAGTTTGAGACTGTAGTGTAATATCAGTGAGTATGTGTTGAACAGTAAGGCTGTTTCACCTGTTTAATAGCTGGTGATTGATGCATGTCTGTACACATTATGCAGTCAAAGAGCATGTCTATCCTGAGAGGCGCCCTGTCCCATCTGAGAGAGTCTGCTGAAGGTTTTATTTCACAGCATCACAATGACTCCTTACAAACCCTGAGGCTGTGCCCAGCCTGTTCGGCGTCTCAGGAAGAAAAGGGTTGTGCAGTTTCGCTGACACACATGGTTTAATATTACTATTATATAAGAACACTGTGAGAAAAAATAAACTACTAATTCCCATTGTCAGTGAACATAGCATTACATTCAAACTCAAGACCGACATTTTTGGTCTCGCTTTTAACCGAGTCTTATTATAATAGTTTTATTTCACCTTACTTTCTTTATCTATTTATTATCTACTTCAAATTTTAGTCACTTTTTAAGTAAAGCATCTTAGTTTCTTTTAATGGTTTAATCTTATCTTAGTAATCTATTTTATTTTGGTGAGTTTAATTTCCTGTTGAGTTCTTACATCTTATTATACCTCCAGTGTTTCCTTGTTAAGATATCATGAAAGTTTTTCCTCAGTTCGTTCAGCAACTTCTTTTTTATTTCTCATGTATTTACATTTTTACTATTATTTATACTATTTATAATATTTTTATTATTTTTATTATTATTATTATGATTATTATTGCATATCATGTTCTTAACCTTGGGATTTCTTTAACAGTTTTTATTATTTTTAATTTCTTCTACTTTAATTTGTTTTTATGTACAGCACTTTGTGTTACAATGCCACTGCATGAAAAGCGCTTTACAAATAAAGTCGGATTGATTGATTGATTGACACTGTGAAACTGAAGTGCATTGGTATATATGATATATCTAATAACTGTGACTGTGTAAAGTTTAATTGAAGTTAAACTTTAGCACATTGTTTCTAACCTTCATAGCTCCACAGATATGTTCAATCAAACATATTCCTACTGAGAATATTTTAATGAGCTCAACTTCTCTCTGTATTTTATTTTGATTTATGGGGTACACATATTAGTTGAATTGTAACCCGTTTTCAACAATAACACGTGTACAGTAATACAGGCTGCCCACATGTGCTGTTACAGCAGCTTCTCATTAAGCTGGCCTAGCAGCATGTCCTTCTCTTTGGAGTGAAGTGAACATGACATTGAACGCCACTTGAAATCCTGTTCATTTAATATCTGTTCATCCTTTGGCGAATTTTAAACACCGAACAACATAATTTACAGATTTAACGTGATATATTGCTCGTTTTTGCTCAATTCGGCTAACACTAAACTGTGATTATGTCGGTAATAATCCGAGACTGGGGCGTCCTTTCCTCCTGCAGCTCATTGTGCTCCACGCCGGGTGGAGATCAGCTGGTGTCCATGTGAGTCACACATATTGCTCAAACGTATTAAATAAATGCTCCTAAGTTGATAATACATACGCCGAATTCTCAAACACACACTTTCGATGGCATGTACGATCATTTCGTTATGTATAAGTAGTTGAACGTATAACTAATGTCAGGTACAACCAAAATCGACAAGTTTCTGAGGGAGGATCTGCTTTCAAATTCAGCACAAGTTAAATGACTTTCTGGCTCCCAGCCACAAAGCAAACACAGGAGCATCACAGATGTGTAGGAAGCACTCACCTAATCCTTTAGATGATGTCTGTGTTTGTAGTAAAGTAGAGACTCAACCTTTGCAAAGCGGCTGAACTGATGCAACTGCTCCACCGCTGCGGGTAGTCAAGACTCAACCATGTATGACCGGAAGTCAGTTTTCAAAATAAGAGCTATCATGACTGAAGAAAGCATAGACATAATAAATATCTGTATTATGTATCTGCAAGAAACAGTAACATTTGAGAAATTGAACGGTTTAAATAAATTGTTAATTTCAAGAAAATATAAAAACTGCATCCTAAATAAAGGAAATAAAATGTGCTTATGGGACCTATGTGTTTTCAGGCCGTCCTCTTAGAATCATTCCCTGCAGCCGCTCATGTTGGTTGTGACAGTCTTTTATTAATTCTGCATGTATAACAGGAAAGAAAGGAAGAGTAGAATGGTGATTCTTGAGGTAAGCACACACACCAACCTGTAGCAATTCCTCCGGTGCTGTGACGAATTTTACTGTATGATATATAAAAGTGTAGCTTTTACAACACATTCTAACATGTTGTGATTCTATAGTGGATTTTTTAAAACTCATTTCACTAAGTGTAAATAAGTAAAAAATGATGAAATAAACAAAAAGTGATCTGGGCATATAGTACTATACAAAG
Organism: Notolabrus celidotus; assembly: GCF_009762535.1. Classification (NCBI taxonomy): domain Eukaryota; kingdom Metazoa; phylum Chordata; class Actinopteri; order Labriformes; family Labridae; genus Notolabrus; species Notolabrus celidotus. The sequence goes on along the minus strand of NC_048287.1, from coordinate 7,350,918 downwards.
TAATACAATAAGACTTACCCTTCTCTACTGGTGGTCAAATATATTTTTTCTCTTTTTTGATAATATTTTCTATATGTTCTAATTTATATTTTGGATCCCTTTATTGTGTATTATTATTATTATTATTATTATTATTATTATTATGACCTTCATCTGGTTGTTTTAGTCCACTATTTTAGACCATCCACAACCTCGCCCCCCCATATCTGTCCGACCTCCTCCATGTTCCCACTCCCTCCCGCTCCCTCAGATCCTCTTCCTCCATACACCTGTCTGTCCCCTCCGCCCGTCTCACCACTATGGGGAGCCGAGCATTCAGCCGCTCTGCTCCCCGTCTCTGGAACTCATTGCCACCTCAACTCAGAAACACAGATTCTTTCCCCCATTTCAAATCACAACTCAAAACATATCTGTTCAAAACCGCTTACTCCGTCTGACTCCACTTGCACTGTCATTTTGTTATTGTTTCTATTTTTTTTTTTTTTTTTTTTTATTACCCCTTGTTAGTTTATATTGTTTTCATTTCTGACTCTGATTTTGTTTCCTTTAATGTGAATTCGTGTATATATATATTTCTATCTGTGCGGTGTCCTTGAGTGCCGAGAAAGGCGCCTTTAAATAAAATGTATTATTATTATTATTATTATTACTATCTAATGTCTATATTGATATATATTGTTTTCTTATTTATATGTATTTAAATTCTGTTCATTACAAAGTAATATAATAAGACTCCCCCTTCTCAAATCCACTGTACAGTTTGCCATGAGAGAACAAGAAACTTGGAAGGGAATAATGAAAAAGAGAGAACACGTCTCACGGAAACGCTTAATTAAATATTAGTAGAAGAATTTAAGAACAAAAATACACAATATTTTTTCTTATCTTAAAAATGTAATAATATTTTGAAGGGTAAAGCTCATAGACTATATTATTATTTTTATTTGTGCCACCTTGACGGTGCAGGCTCGTTTCCGGCTGTAACAGTGGATGCTGTTGCATCACCTGCAGTTTGTCTTCCGCTGAAGTGATGACAGAGATAATGTGATGCGATGTAGATGGAGCTGCTGATTAATTTACCCGTTAGAATAAACATAGCAGTAACTGCAAAAAATAAAAATAAAATAATAATAATAATAATAATACTAATAATAATAATAATAAGAAGAATAATAATAATAATAATAATAATAATAATAATAATACTAATAATAATAATAAGAATAATAAGAATAATAAGAATAATAATAATAAATAGTAAATAAATATTATATATATATATATTAAAAAAGTATAGAAAATAAAATGAATCTGAAACAAAATTGAAAATTAAAAAGAAAGAAAACATTATAAAAAATGTTTTTTCTACATTTTGTTATGTTACAGTCTTATTCCAAAATGGAATTCCACAGAATACTCCATAATGACAAAGTGAAAAATGTTTTGTAGAAATTTTTGCAAATTAATTAAAAATAAAACACTCAAATATTGCATGTACAAAAGTATTCAGACACTTCACTCAATACTTTGTTGAAGCACCTTTGGTAGTGATTACAGCCTCCAGTCTTCTCAGGTATGATGCTGCAAGCTTAGCACACCTGGATTTGGGGAGTTTCTCCCCTTCTTAGAAGTTAGATAGGGAGCGTCAGTGCACAGCTATTCTCAGGTCTTTCCAGAGATATTCAATCAGGTTTAAGTCCAGGCTCTGGCAGGGCCGCTCCAGGACATTGAGAGACTTGTCCTGAAGTCACCCCTTTCTTATCTTGGCTGTGTGCTTAGGATTGTTGTCCTGTTGGAAGGTGAACCTTCGCTGCAGTCTGAGGTCCAGAGCACTCTGGAGCAGGTTTTCGTGAAGGATCTCTCTGTACTTTGCTGCGTTCTTTTTTCCCTTGATCCTGACTAGTCTCCCAGTTCCTGCCACTGAAAAACCTCCCTACAGCACAATGCTGTCATCACCATGCTTCACTGTAGGGATGGTATTGTCCAGATGATGAGCCGTGCCTGATTTCCTCCAGACATTCAGACCAAAGAGTTCAATCTTGGTTTCATCAGACCAGAGAATGTTGTTTCTCGTGGTCTGAGAGTCCTTTAGGTCCCTATTGGTAAACTTTCATGTGCTCTGTGCTGAGCAGTGGCTTCCGTCTGTCCACTGTGACTCTACCATAAAGGACTGATTTGTGGAGTGCTCCAGAGATGGTTGTCCTTCTTGAAGGTTCTCCCATCTCCACAGAGAAACGCTGGAGCTCTTTCAGAGTGCTGTTGGATTCTTGTTCACCTCCCTGAACAAGGCTCTTCTCCCCCGATCGCTTATTTTGGCCAGGCGGCCAGCTCTAGGGAAAGTCCTGGTGATTTCAACTTCTTTCATTTACATATGATGGACACCACTGTGCTCTTTGGGACCTTCAATGCAGCAGACATTTTGTCTGTGCTGTTCCCCAGATCTGTGCATCAATACAATCCTGTCTCGGAGGTCTACAGACAATTCCTTTGAGGGAAAAAATTAATTTAATCCATTATGGAATATGTCTGTAACATAAAGTATAGAAAAAGTGAAGGGGTCTGAATACTTCCGTACCCAATGTTTTTGGAACAAACTCCCTGAAAGCTGTAGGTCTATTCCAACTCTCACCTCTTTAAAATCAAAGATTAAGACTTTTTTATTTGCCACTGCCTTCCTATCTTAGCTTATTTGAACTCACTTTAAATACTAATTTTAATGTAATTTTCAATATATTTTAATTTTACTTTTCCTTTCTGTTTTATTATATTTGTCATTTTAATTGTGTTCTTTTATGCTTGTCTGAATGTTTTAATGTAAAGCACATAGAGTTGCCCTTGTGTATGAAATGTGCTATACAAATAAAGCTGCCTTGCCTTGTTTTCTTGCAGAGGGTGCAGCTGGCTTCTATTTATTCATATTGATTATTTAGAGCATATAGTTTATTTAAATCTTGTTTTTTTTATCTTATACAGGCGACAGGGTCATGGACAGCCAAGTCTCACTGATGTGCGTGGAGAGTGAAGGCTGGCCCGTGTGGTCTGATCCATAAACTGTACAAAAAGATGAGTGCAACAACAGTAACATGGTGCTAGAACTTCCCCTGGTGATTGGCTGCAGTAAAGGTCATAAAGCCCACCTCCTCCACATGAACAGATGAAACATGGGTCAAACAAGGAACGTGAAAAAACCTGTCAAGTAATTCATTTTTCAGAGTTCAGTTTTTATCAGTTATTTGAAGCTACAAAGAGAGGAGTAGACCTCATGATTGACAGCTGTGTAGACCAATGAGGCTGAATTTAGGCTTTATTTTTTTACATTATGAGGAGATGGAGGCATGTTGTCCTTATTAATGTATAATTATGAGCTACCGGAGTTCAAACTGCTGAACAAGTTCACACTGGTTTTGATAGAAAGCTGTCAGAACACAATGTGTCAGTTTGTTGTGTATGGGGCTGTGTATAGCTGCAGACCAGTCAGGGTGTCCATGCTGACCCCCGTCCACCACTGAAAGCTCCAACAGTGGACACACAAGCATCAGAACTGGACCATGGAGCGATGGAAGAAGGTGGTCTGGAGGAACATGAGCAGGTGTTGATGTGGTCTCTGGATCTCAGTCCAATCAAACATCTGTGGGATGTGCTAGTCAACCAAGTCTAATCCATGGAGGCTCCATCTCACCACCTCCTGGACTTGAAGGAACTGCTGCTAACATCTTGTTGTCAGATACCACTGGAGTCCAGGTCTCATCAGGTGAGGACTGTTTAGCCATGACCTGACCAGAGGGGGGCTTACACTATATTAGGCAGACAGGCAGTCATACAGTTAAGGCTGATGAGCGTACAAAAAACTGACAAAGACTAAGTCCTTAGTGACATTTTCTGGTGCATAAAAAAAACCCAAAACATATATTTTTTGTGCTTTCAAAACCATTTAAGGTTCAGTTTAATGTTAAATAAAACCAGGAAAAGAATTCAACATCAGTAACCTGATTTATTTTGGTCAAAGCAGGCATTTATTGAAGTTTCCACAAACACCTGACAACGTGAATATATCGACGTTTTTTAAAGTATCCGCTGCAGCCATTAACTTACTCCCTGCGGTTATATTCTTAATAATGAAAACAAATGTAGGAGTCATGCACAAACTGTGTGAACGTCTGAAATCAGATTTACAGAACACCTGTAAAATCAGCTACATACTCTCTATTAGCAACACAAGCCGAGTATAAAAACATGTCACGTATTCCATATATTACTACAAATAAAAGAACCTGCCTCCTTTCAAAATAAAACAGAAACTGGAGCAGTACATTTACACGAATCATGTGCCCAACAAGTTATTCTGAGAGCTCAGGGTTTGCAGCCAATAAAACAGAAGCTGAATTCTCCCCCATGACCGACATCACTTTAGAGCCCTATCTTTCTACATTACATTTGAGTAACGGCAAGCTAATAAGCTAGCCATGATTACCAATAGCAATGTGTCTGTGTCAGCGCAGAACCCGGGAGTGATTAAACACAAGACTATCTTATAAGGAATGGAAATAACCTGTTTTAAAAGAGCAGACAATGCGGAAGTGCCTTAAACTTGCATTCTTTGTAATGGCCAGCAGGGGGCGACTCCACTGATTGCAAATGAGTTGTAGATTGTATAGAACTGAGGAGGAATGAGGAAACAAGCTACTTCTAAGGTGATTTATCCCCTCTGTAAACTAAAGGGTTTATAATCTCAATCTGTAGTTTCAGGTCTACTTTAATAAAGAATGATGTTTATTTTCTAAATGATGCTCCCATTTAGAGACATTAAACACAGGGTATGCTTTAGCCTTGTTTTTGGTTGAGTTACACTCAAAGGCACTCTGACACTGCCCCCATGTTTCGCTGCTCAAAATGAGCATCCTATTTGACTTAAGATGATGTTTTTTATGGATGCATCTGGCTAACCAAGACAACTTTAAGCTAAGTTTGCTCACCCTTCACTCCTCCTTAGCTCTGCTCATGTCCAAATCTGGTTTGACTCCAGAAAACCAGGAGGTAACGGCCAAAATGCTATTCCAAGAGACCATTGAATGACATGGCTGCCTCATCCGTCTAACTCTGTCATATAAAAACGAGGACCCTTATCAAAAATGTCTCACGTCCATCTACAAAACATGGTTATTGACCAGCATGTGGTTGCAAAAAGTGTGTATTGTGCAGAGCATGTAGCAGACCATGAGTAGTTTTCCACACAGAAACAACATAAACATAAACGAACATACAGAATAAAAGTGTGCGTGTCAAATATCTGCACATAGTATTGAAGAAAACAGACCTGAAAATCCTGCCAGAAGTCATAAAAGCTAATAAATAAAGTTAACACCTCCAAAGGTATCAGTATTTTTCTGTGCCATCAAGCAGGATAAAATATTGTACAACTGTTGTGCTTCAAATTAATATTCATCTGTAATTTCAAACATTTATAAAGATTGATTTCAGCTTCGAAATCAAACAATTTAAAGCCATGCATGATGTGTCGCGCTCACGAAATATTCTCAAAAACATCCAAGCATCCAAACAGTGAAAATGTATGAAACAAAGAGCTGACTTCTTCTTCTCCTCCTCCACAGAATACTGAAATGTTCTGAATGTATGGCTTTATTTGCTCTCCTCTACTTCTTAAATGTCTGATGCCTCATCCACAAGAAGAATATTGAACAGTTGTCACTGTGTATTGCACTTGGTATTTGCATGCGTCACTGATATTGACAGTCCATGAGAGAGGGCTGGGTGTGACAGAGTGCAGGGATTACAGTGGCTTGTAGCAGGCATCGGGCTGCCACATACGCAGGTCCACCACAATCTGGCTCAGTTTGCTCATCCACAGATTCCTCTCGTCTTTAGTGTCCGCACTCAGCCAGTTTCTGCACAGACAGAGAAACAGTGTCACCGTTTGTACAGAGAAAAATGTCTGTGAGTGTGATTAAGTTGTCACTATAGCAGAATTTTTTACTTTAATGTATACTAGTAAAAATCTAAATTTTTTTAGACACCACAGAAACAAAAACCCAGACTCAGCTGATTTTATTTCCTCTGTTTAATTACCAGCCTTTCAAAACTGGTCCAGAAAAAGGTCTCTAAAACGAGCATGATGAGCAAATAATAATGTGCAGACTCAGTTTAAAATATTCCCTCTGATTTATGACACTTATTATAACCAAGTTTATTACCCGGCTTTTTACTGATCTTCTGGTTGTGTAAGATTCTTGATTCTGATTGGTCTAAACCTCTTGACAACTGTTATTAACTTTCACTAATATGAGCAACGACAGAAAAACCTATCTGTGGAAAAGAGTTCCGGCACATTAAGCTTCTGCTTGTTGTCACCACAGACCGTAAGGTGAGGTAAAACCGTTAGCTTCCGTTAGCATCAAAACAATGTGGTTAAAACGTTAGTTTCAGTTAGCATGCTAAATCAGCAGGCTACAGACATTTTCATAATTGATCATATCCATCAATATTAGCAACGAGCGGAGCAGGTGAGAGAAACTTTAGAATAGCGATCTCTCCAAAGAAACTTAAACCATGAGTGGTGGTGATGATAGCAGCAGGGTTCAAAGTTGTGACATTAGTTTCTTTTTAAAGGTGTGTGAACCGCAGAGCTCAGAGAAGAAGGAGAGCTGAATGAGGACAGTTTCATGTTCAATCCACCGCAACAGGCAGAGAAGAATCCATCACCATGGAACTATTTTTAAAATCTGTATACATAAATCATTTAAAATCAATAAAATAATCTTTAATCAATGTCTTATGACAACATGTCTGTACCTTAAGTTAGTAGCCAGGTAATAAGTGGGATAATGCATGGTTGGCAGGTAGTTATGGGAAATAGAATCCTGACAGAGTGAGTCTTTTCTCACCATCGGGATTCTATTTCTCATAACTACCTGCTAACCATACACTATCCCTTACTTTAGACATTGTGGTGTCTGTTGTTTCTCATTTTCCTATCATTCCTGATTTGCTGTGTTTGGGTCAACTCTTGTGTTCAGTCACTGTGAGGTGGTGTACAGCCTGCAGCTCAGGACTAAATGAAGATGGCATTGCTGTCTGTGTTCTCTGCTCTATCAGCAATAGATACTAATGTTGCAAGTAGAGCTGGGCAATATCAAAAAATAAGTTATCGCGCTAATTCTTTTCATATCAGTAGATATCGATAATCATCACGACAAAAATCAAATCATTATTTCATTTAAATTTAAAGGCAGATTTTTGGTCCTGAGTGAAAGTTGGAGACGGTTTGTTAGTTTGTATCTGGATTTAGTTTTCTGATGAACTTCTTGAATCCTTCATTTCTGAAGGTGCTAACAGGAAGCAGGTCTTTAATGTAAGATGAGATTTTTGTGAAGTTTCAGTTTGTAGATTCTTATTTTTCTCAGGTTGAGCTTATTTGCATAATTTAATGAAGTAACGACTCTGCTTTGAGCTCGTCACAGCTGTGTTTACATTCTGCTCCCAACATCTTTAAGCCCTGCCTACCTCTCACATTGCAACATGATTGGCTGTTCAATGCAGTATTCTTCTGTCTAATGTTGGGTGGCAAGTAGCGTTTAAGGCACATTAGCCCCTCCTCATTTTCCAGTGGTTGAGGGGTGTAATAACAGGTTTAAATATATCAATATTTTATCGAACATTCATTATATTTATATTGCGAAAAATTATATCACGATAATCACCATTATTGAATAATCGACCAGCCCTGGTTACTTTCAAATTTGTATGTGTTGCCAGAGCGGCCTGACAAAAGGTACATTATGTAAAACTGTGAATCTGAACAGTCTGCTGTGTAGGTGCTTTGTTAGAGATGCAGGTGTGATGGAGGGCAGAGCACAGACACACAGGTGAATTTGTTAGTTTAAACTTTAGAGCTCATTTGTCTGCGTCACGACTTTCAACCGTACAATGAAGAGAGATTGAATGTTTTAAAACATGTGGTATCAAAAAGTAGTGTCATAGTGTCTATTCTAACAACAGCCGTAGTGTATTAATGCGAGTACATGTAATAAACAGCAGGGACTTACTTGGTGATACACATGGTGTTCTGGCACTGGCTGACCAGCGTCTCTCTGTCGTCCTCTCTCTGTGGTCTCACTGTGATCAGCTCAAATGTGTTCGGTCTGGCACAGAACTCTCTGTTCACGGGCTCCACCTTCTTGCTGGTGCAGTTAGCCAGGTTGATGCGACCAATGGGGTTCTGATAGACAAGGGACAGAAGTAAGAAATCAAGCAGGGATTTGCACAGAGCGGACAGGGTCTGGTGTTCTGTTTTTCAAAGGGAAACGAGGAGCACACAGTGACGGCATGCATACAAACGGACATGTTATGTTACTTAAGTGAACTGTCCTGCAGAAATGTTCTCATTAAAGATAGATCTCTCCGCCCTTTACAAAGACATCTTAGCATTTATTAAATGTTTCATTTAACTAAAGCAGAATTAATTATAAATCAGGAAAGGTACAGATAATGAGTTTACATTTTCTTGGCATCCAGGCCGATGAAAATATACAAGGTGCCTGTACGATTTTAAAGGGCCAATGGCCAAAAAAGAAACTTTCCTCATCTCTACACGTTCACTTGACTCCTGATATTTCAAACTTTTCAGGGTGGACTGTATGTGTGAACACCTAATTCTTCACCCTGCCTTCACCTCAGACTGTTTCCCAGCAGCAGTCTAGTAACATTTGTTGTCAGCGTCCTGAGAGTGAGATCCGTATATGGGTTGATCTACGAAGCTTGAGCCTTAACTTGTTTTCCATTTGTCGTCCATTAAACTAAGCTACAAACAAAGACTCTTGTTCTCAGTTACCTTGCGCCTCTCATCATCTGGATAGGTCCAGTAGGAGATGCAGTATCCTGATAACACACACCACCTTCTGTGCCACGCTCCGAAGCCGCTGACATCTTCGAACATTGTCTGGAAGAGGAAAACATGTTTATTTAAAACACAAAGCAACAGCAAACCGATCCTGTAAGCATTAGGGACAAAATACACCAATATGAGCCGCTCATTAACATACTGGTGTAGGTGCATGCTTTCTGACATTCTCAATAACTTTTTTTAAAGTTTCAGATTTGTTCTTCGTTTAAACAGTTGCTGTGTCTTGATTGGACCAAAAACAGCATCAGCCTCTTTAAATGTCAGCCGACTGTCATGTGTTCTCACCCTCACCTGCTGCTCCTGATTAAACCAGTGTTTACAGAGCCCAGGTGAGGTATAATTTGAGTTTAGTTTTTTGTAAGCAAAGACTGGATGTTGTTTA